>NC_064811.1:16762229-16886925 GCF_023721935.1 Panthera uncia | reverse complement strand
CCGCGCGCCCTGCCCGCCGCCGCCGCCGCCTCGCGCTCCCAGCGCCGCGGAAGCCCCGGGCCGAGCGGCGAGTGCGCTTCGGTGGCAGACCCGTCGACACACGTCCCTGGGCCGCCGACTCTCGAGTCCCGCTCCTGCACCCTGCGTCCCCGAAGATGAATGTGAGGAGGGTGGAAAGCATCTCGGCTCAGCTGGAGGAGGCGAGCTCCACAGGCGGTAGGATGCATTGAGCATGCGAGCCGGCGCCCCTCTTCCCCTCCTTCCCTCGCAAGCTGAGACGGGGACCCCTTCCTGGGCTGGGGACGCTTGTTGCCTTTGCTGCATGAGAGACAGCCACGCAGGCGGGACTGGGAAGGGGGTGGGTGGGAGCGGCGGGAATGGGGGTGCCAAGGAGAGGGGGTGCACGCGAGGTCCAGGTCGGGAAGAAGAGCTGTTTGAAGTGCGTGTGAAACTCGCCGGTGGCGGGGTCCCCTGCGATCCTGTGCCTACTTTTGCCTTCTCTGAAAATTTCCGATGTTGTTTATGCATCTGCCAGATGACTGCAGACCACACACACTTCCTTCCCCTAACACCTGGGGATAACAGAGCTGAAACAGTATTGATCCTCTCCCTCCACTTTTCCTAAATGCTCCCTAACATTTCCTCATTAAAACTCTGTATTTTTGTTCGCTGGTAACATACAGGCGGAATGTTTCTCGGGTCAGATTCTTCAGGAGGAGCGTGCGCCTTGTTTTATTGCCAGCCTCAGTTTAGTGTGTTCAGAGAAAATGGTCTTCAGTGACACCTGGAAATAATTTATATACGGTACAGCCTTGGAAAGGTACCGGGCACTCTTGTGCAAGGTGTTTGCTTTCAGAGTATCGTGTGTTCTGCGAAAGCCAGGAAAGGAGTTTAGCGGGATCCCTCGTGAAGTAGGGGATGAGACATCTCCCACCCCAAGCACCTTTGGTTGAATCGGTTTGTTTTTAGGTGGCTTCGATGTCTACAGTTTTTAGAGGAGCCAAAAATAGAATGAAGGTGGCTGCAGGAAGCGGAGACTAATAAAGAGCTGGCTATTTCCCAGATGATAGAAGATGAGGGGTCGCACATAAGGCTATGGCACAGTTTGGATTTAGAGGATGAAAAACTTGGGTTTGAGGTTGCAAGGGAAGAGATCCACATTCTACCCATTTATATCCAGGCAGATAGAATCACTTTGGACAACTTGAGTCTGTCACTCCAATTCGGACATTGAGAAACGGACATTTTGCCTCTCTTGCCTCCCCTCTGGTAGTTAAGGTCATTGTAACCGGGAGGACACTAGTCTTACTTGATTGTGAAATTTCTAAGAGAAAAAAGTCTTGGTCTTTTATAGGCTGGAAAAAAAAAAAAATATGACCATTACCTTTTAAACTCCCAACTTTGAGCTGTCCTGTTGTTTAGTTCCTGTTTCACTTATGGCAAGAGTTCACCGATTATGAACCAAGAATGTCTAGGATGTATTTTATGAGGGGTACTGATAATCGTTAAGAAATTGATTTGTTTTCCAGAATGGCATTTTAAGTGGAAAGGGCTGAGTAGATTGTTAAGTTTATAGGGTCTCTGTCTTTGCAGAGACCTCAGAAGAGGGTAGAGAGTTAGCTGTCCTTTTAGGAACTGTACTCATGCATGACACAGTGGTGGGGACTTGAAGACAGATCAGGAAGAGAAAGTCTGGGAAACTGGGTGGCTTACATTATTCGGCTCCTCAGTGATAACAGCTTTTTGACTGGACCTAATCTTTAATTGGCCGGATGGGGATTGAATGAGCGGGTCCAGTCTATTCACAGTGCCACAGGTGGCCATAATCTCTGTGTGTTAGATAAAATGGAAAAAAAAAAAAAAGATGAAGTCACATCTGGGGAGTATGATACATCAAAAAAAAAAAAAACTTAGTACTATCTTTAAAATCAGCACGTGTTCATTGTTCACTTGGAGAATAGGAAGATGCTGGTTTATATCTTGGTTAAGGTGAGACCAAAAGTGAAGAGTTTTCTGGCTTGAATGGATTTGACACCTGTTTCTTGAATTGTATTCACACGTTTTTAGTTAATTGTCGTAGGAGGAGAATAAAGACTGTGATACATCCTTCTGTTCTTGTTGTTACTGTTTCAAGGTTAATATTTGAGAATGATCCACTGAATGTGGAGTCTCGATTATTTCCACCAAATATATGCTGAAGCTCAGACATAGGATGCTCTTTAATAATCCTGGGATAAGAAAAGATTGTCATTTTTAAAGGTTTGGACTCTGCCTTCCATTCTTTTTAAAACAATAGATTGTGATCTCTTGTTTCCTTTCAAATAAGTGAGACATTTGCATAACTTCTGAGGTGACCATGATGGTTTTCCCTTGAATGTTTGCCTTTTGGACAGAGGTTCATAAAATGATTTAATCAGAATTTGGACATTTTAACTGGAGGACTAGACTGACAGGAATGTATGAAGATGAGAGGGAAATGAGGAATTAGAGAAGAGTGTGTGTGTGTGTGTGTGTGTGTGTGTGTGTGTGTTGCACGCACGAGGGCATGTGTGTATTTTATGACCTGACTCTAGGGCCAGAATACTATGAAAACCAGTTTTGCTGAGAGACAAAGGAGAAAACCACATGAAAGGAAATGTAGGAAGGATGGGAGCAGGGCTGAATTGGGCTGTTAAAACTTTATAGTCCTGTAGCTAAAAAAGTTTATTCCCTGCTCTCTTTCAGCAGGTAATGCATTTAATATGCTGATGACCACTTCCGAGTTCCTGTGGTTAAAACACTGTTCATGCTACAGAGGACAGAAAATGGACTCTTTGTAAATAAGTACATACAAATAGAAAAGGTTTCTTACAAATTGTAGTGCTCACTTTTAGCCTGCCTCTCATCAGCTTCCACGTTAAATCAAAAGCCTGCCCAGAATATAGTTTTCATGAAATTGACTATTATTATTTAGCTCCCTGGCTATGAAATCAAACATAATCCTGCTACCAGTGGAGACACAGATGGAGTTGATAATTCAACAGTATATTTGAAAGAGAATCAGAGATAAGGTCAGAGTTAAAAAAAAAAAAACCCTATGAGATTTTTCATCGGTGTCCTCAATTTGTGCCATCTAACTTAGGGATGGCATATGTTGTGTGAAGGCGTCTACAGCTAAAAGTGGGGAGGGATATGCATGTACGTTTCAATTGTTGTTGGAAGAGGTCATCCAGAGGACGTGACTGTGACTACTTGTTTGATCCACCAGCTGGACCTGGGCAGTTGAAGGCTCCTTCCTCCCTCCCTGCCCTTAGAATGTGTGTTCTGCCTGCCTTTCCTGTAGCAGGAGCTGTTTTCAAGGACATAGCCTTGAGTGAGAAAGGTGTTGTTGAGGCCATCTGGATGGTGTACATGAATGAGCCCTGGCAGGGCTTCTCTATCAACTTTTAAGTTTCTAGCGGGCAGGGGTGGAGATCTACTTGTCTTGCAGCCCTCAAGGCAAACCTCATATGTAAATTCCCTTGTTTATTGCATCTGCTACCTTCCAATCTGGAATCATCTGCCTCTTTCTTCCCTGTCCTCCATGTATGGGGACCAGTTTCAGATTTCACCCAGGAAGGTCCTTAGTTTGCAAACCAGCAATACTGGAGTGAAAAATCCCTGCGATTTTGTATTGCTGTTTAATGGTTGTATGATGGCTTCGGCTTAAGTTGTGTGTTATTAAGCATAAGGCAAATCCAGATTAGTGATTCCACACAGTTACTAGTGAAAAGTCTGTGGATTCTGAGTAGCCCAAGAAAAGCTCTTCATTACATAGGCATTATCCTGTTTTCTTCATGTCGTTAAATCTCAGAAGGTACTAAGCAAATGACATGATGGAATGTTAAAATTCAACACCCTCACCCCCTCCCTTTACTGCGCTTTTTTTTCTGACCAATGCCTATGCAAAGTTTCATAAAATAAGGCTATGGGTGGTTTGGAAATTAATGAGCCATTTAATATAAAATGTGTGTGCACGATTTCTGCAGAATTGTAGACTACATAGTGGTTGAATCTTTTTTGAAGATATATTTCTGGGCTTAAAGTATATGGTCCTTCTTACTCTTTTTTTTGGTCCTTTTATTTGTTTTCCTTTTCCTCACTGGTTTTCTAGAACATGTGGATAATATTGCTTTTCAATATTTCATAGCAGAGTGTGCTTGTTTACTTAATAGCCTCCCTTTTTATTCCAAGCAGACTAAAGTGTGGGGGGGGGGAGGGGGAGGGAGAGACAGAGAGAGAGAGGAGGGAGGGAAGGAATAAGGATGGGAGAATGTGTACATTTTGTTCAGTGGGTCCGTACCATCCTTAAAAGTGTTTTAAGGTTATATAAGTACACCTGTCACTACAAATTTATTCACCCTTGGGCGTTGAATCACTTCTGTGTTAAAAAAAAAAAAGACAACTTTTCATTTGGTTAAAGGTCCTGATGGTCTTAATTTACATCACTCCAAACTCACAGTGATGCTTCATGCTATTTATCAACACTCCTTAAAAAACCATGAACTTCGTGAGAGCAGAGCTGTTGTGTTCTGCCCACTGTGTATCCCCAGAATCTAGCACAAAGCCTGACGTGTTAGATTTGCTCAACAACAGATATTTGTTGAATGAAGTCTCCCTTGGATTTGGTGACTGTGTTATTCTGGTTCCTCCTACTCCTCTCAGATCTCTTTTTCTGACCCCTTTTCTTTCTTTGTACATTTTATGCAACTTTTCACACACTTCTGTCTCAGCTATCTTCTCTGTCTACATTCTCTGCTGAAACAAACTGTGGTTTTGGTGCATCTTTGATACCGAAGTCTCCTTAATCTGTGGTTCTGGCCTGATCCCTTTCCAGTTCATTTCCACGCTGTGCTGGTCAGAGCTATTAGCAAATTTCACCAGCACCTCAAAGTCAGTATGTTAGAAAAGACCTATTGTCTCTTCAAAGAACAGTTGATTTTCAAAATTTTGTTAATGGTAGCATCATTTTTTGAAGCCTACAGTTTATTAAAAAAAAAAACAAAGCATTGAATTGTCTATGGTATTTAATCATTTCCTCCCCCTCCTTTCCACGTGGAATCAGTCACCAAGCCCTACTGATGCTTTTCTAGCTTTATGTCTAGCTCCCTCTCCAGTTCCCATCACGCACACAAGGTTATGTGCTTATCATTTCCCAGACTATCATGGTTGCCGCCTATTTGTGCTAAGTGCCTCCCCACTCGAAACCAACCACATTCACTAAAAACTGACTTGAGTCAGATCATTCACCCGTGCAAAATCTTTTAATGTCTTCCCATGACTTATAGAACTAAAAATACTTTTTCTAGCTTAGTAGTCCCGGCTCCCCCAGTATGTTGACAGTCTTCCATCCCAACACTGTCTTCCATGACTCTACCTTGACCTGCTAAACTGGACTAATCACTAGTCCCCACACATATCTCAAGTTGTACCTACTGTTTAGAATGAACTTTCTGCCTGAACATTGCCCACTGAACATTGTTATATGTTTAACACTAAACGCATCCTTCAAGACACATTGCAAATGCAGTGTCTTCCTTGTGCAGCCTTACTGAATTTCTCCCTGCCTCTTCCTCAAAGAATTCTGCTTTGAATTTTCCTAGGTCATTTTTCCTTTATTTTGACCTATATCTGAATGACAAGACAGAATAAACTATGCATGTATGTCTCATTGGCAGCTATTATATGGTAAACCCTTGATGGTGAATATCATACAGGAACTACCCATTTTTGTGCACCTAGTAAGTACTGGCACAGTGATTCACAAAAGTTGCTTAAGACACAGTTACTGGATTTAAACTGTGTTGCCCGGTGATAGATCCAATAAAGACCCCAAGTTATCGATTGCTTGTTAAGCTGTCTACTGGAAAGTGACATTCTTTTTGGGTTGTCTGTCTTTTCCATTCATTGGGCCAGGTCTCTACAGATAGTTATAGGGCACCAAAATAGTACCTGTCTGCACTGTGCATGCTCTTGCATCCATAATGCATTGCTATGAGAGTTTGTGTTTCCAAAGAAGGGCTTAATAAATACTCAGTGTTTTCTGTGTATTTAGAGCAATAGTCAGTGTTGTCTTTGGATGTTGTTGCCGTGACTCTCTTTTATCCTTTATACCTTCCAGGCCTACCACCTCTAGGATCAGTAGTCCGAGGAGCCCCTGTGAGTAGTTATCACTCCTTTGGTTCCCCTACAAGTAAGAGCTAAGATCGTGAATTAAGTATTCCCTTTGAATCATGATTGTAACGGTCTATAGTCTGAGTTCATGCTCCAGAGAGCGGCCCTTCCTAAAGCTTCCAGGCCCCAGAGCCTGAATGGCTATACCACCGCATCTACCAACATTATTCTCCTCTTGGCTATCATCCTCATCAGGTGGTGAATATTTTCATTATAGCAGTGACTGTGCTATAAAAATAAAAAAACAAAAACAGAAATATCATTCAATGTCTACCTGTCCATTTCGTCAGGTGCATTTTCTTTCATATCAGATTTCACAGAGAGAATCAGGCTGCACTGGAAGTGGATCCCATGGCAGGGCTGAAAAGAGATGGGGTTCAGCTCTTTTCCTCTCCCCTCTGTGGATGTCTCCCTCTCTTTGTTCAGTCAGTGCACTGTGGGCAGCTCTAGATGTGTGTATATGCACATGGCATTAGGAATTCTGAAAAAAGAGGCACACACTGTTTAATCACAGAAGTTCTCCACATGCTCTGCCAATCGAAGGAATAATTTGAACAGAGATACAAGTACAGAATTTGCCGTATTGAGCAATTGGCCTTCATGCTCATGTTATGGGCTGATTTTTTCCTTCTGAACAAACACAGCCAGTGTGGCTGAATGGCTCTCCCATTGGAAATGCCCTTTTGGATATATTTAAATACCCTTTGGATATATTATTGACCTTTTAGAAACTTCTCTTCCCCAATTACTTATTTAGGTAAAAACAAGTAGTCAACCCATTTTGCAACAACAGTCTGTAACTTTTTGGTTTCCTGAAATTTGGATTGGCTTAGGGAAAGGTCCCTTCATGTACTCAGGCAGAATCTTCTCATGAATAGTGAATGAAAAGTCTTTAGGGAATTAGAACTGGCATTTTTTATAGGTCTTTAAAAAGGTTTTGGAGGAAAAATAGACTTTCATCTTTAGACATCAACAGTTAATATTTTGAAGGATCTTTTGAGCAAAGCAGTATATTTAAAATTGACATTATCTGCAGCCCAAATGGGAATCAGAATCAGTTTTGACTGATATAGTAATACCACAATATTTATTGACTATGCACCCCCTCTCACATCTTCATCATGATATTGTCTGTGCATTGTATTACAGATGCTGAGGTGTCCCCAGGAATGTCCCCCCAATATGCTTATTATTTTTTAATAAGAGAACATAGGACTTCCAAACGCCTTCATGAGTTTCATAATAAAATTGGGTGAAAAGAACACATGTAACTATTAAACTGATCGACCTCCCAGAATGGGTATTCTGCCAGGGGCTTTATTTTCAGTTGTAACTTTTTGTACTTTGTTCCATTAGACTACCATAAGAAACTCCTTACAAAAAAATGGTCTTGCCAGACCATTTTTCCATGTTTTGTATATGGTACATGCTCCAAGAGAAGTGTTTCATTAAAAAAGTATCTTCTTTTGTGTTCATACTTAAGGTGGAAGTAAACTCTTGTACCCCAGCATCTCATCCCAGTGGAAGAGGGTTCTCAGGACTTGTTGCTTTTGCAGAGAATTTGACACAAAACAAAATAATATAGAACTAACAGACATTTCGGAAATAACCCTGCAAAGCCAGTCCCAAGAACAAATTTAACTTGGAGGGTGGCTTAATTGATAAAAATTTTAATTTAATTTGGAAAGGTAAGAGCATGTAAAATAGCCATTGAGTATAATGTCATTGTTCCTCTTTCTCCATTTATGAAATGCTGGTAATCATTTCCACTCCTAGACTACAGGAATGGATTCTGTAATGATGACATGAGTTTAATTCAGCAAATATTTACAAAGAAACTTCTTGGTGCAGGGATTAATGAGATGTAGAGTTGGCCTTCAGAAAGGTTACTGTTTATTCAAGAGATATTTACGGAGTAGGTACCAGGTGTGTATAGCTGAGTAAGGGAGAAAAGAAATGACTAAACATGTGTATTTTAAAATGTTCAATGCTATAACAGAAGTAAGGATGAAGTGAGATGGGTGTTGAAAAGCAAGATTCCATCCAGTTGGCATAGATGCCATTCCTTTCATATGGATACAGTGAAGGCAAACAGTGATTTTGAACTTGACCTTTCTTTCTCTGGGGTCTTACAGAATAAAGCTATTAAAAGAATGGGGCTCAAAATTCTGTATTCATTCTGTTGCCCGGCTTCTTCCTGTGTTCTGTTTTCCATCTGTAATATGGGTTTATTTGTCAACCACTTAAAGACATGATACCTAAGCCATTTTAAAGGTTTTTAAAAGGTGTGATGTTGGGAGTCTATGAAGAAGTGTACCTTTTGTTATAATACAAATATGATTTTGAAGCTTGGTGAGTACAAAATGAGTAATAACTTCTGTTTAAAGATGGTCATAAAGGAATTGAAAATTCCCAGCTCTCTGATTGCCAGTTTAAATAATGTCCTGGTAACGGCAGAGGCATTTCAAATTAGTGTCAAATTTTTAAAATCAAGGAGACTGTCACTCTAATTTTTAAATGTAATTCTGTAACATCAATCGTTTATCATAAGCATCTTGTACCTGACCTAATGTTGTGAGTACTTGTGAAAGTCTGATCTGCTAGACCTTTCTTCCATTTTGTCCAGCGATTCTTTAATCACTCTTTCCATACTCTATTTCCCCAAACTCCCTTTAATTGGAAACCACATCTCTCCCCACTGAGATGCACAGTATTATTGCAATCTGTTCCCCGTTCCCTCTCCTCTCAAGGTCCAGTTTCATCATTGTTTCCTGCCGAAGCTGTGATCAGAGGGTTAGTGCAGGCTCTGAAACACAGGTGCCTTACATTAATTTGAAGGTGGTGAGGAGGGAACCTTGGGGAACAAGTATGAAATCCTGAGCATTCAGAACCAGGTATTGAGAAACACGGCAAAAGAAAGATGGACCCTGCAGAATACAGCAGTACACAGGGGCACAGAGTGAGCGAATACTTCTGCCATGTCTTGATGGAATAAACTCCGTTTTTGATGGAGGTATTGTTAGATACTTTTAAGAAGGCAAAAAGTCTAAACTGCAAAGCTGACAAGTACTACTGGCCCTTCTGATGTGATTTAAGTACCAGATTTGCAGCTGAACCCTATAAAACCTTCCTGGTTAAAGTTGTGGATGTAGGTGCCAAATGAAAATTAGTCATTAAAATAACTTTCAAAATTGTTCAGCTCGCAGGATACGTACCAACAGTGCAGAAACTACAAACACTAACTGGGGAAGATTGAACGACATACAGATGTAATTTGTCAGAAACATTGCAATTTAAAACACAGTTACATTTATTTTTGGATCCCTGAGCATGAGATTGTGGCTTTTCGTAAATATATTAGAATTGAATTTCAGATCTCAAGCGGTGACAGTTATAACTTCAGTCTTAATGCAATTTGTTTTGATGGTTTTATAAATAGTTTTGAGGATGTTATTCAACAATCATCCATCTAAAACATGTTTAACAGTTACCTACTGTAGGAGAGACACTGCTGGTAAATATTTCAGAATATAAGAAGGCATATTAGCTGTTGAAGGTACAGGAATTAAGCGTTTAAATCCTATCTTCTGTCTCTGCCCTAGAATTCTACTTGAGCTGAACGGTGTAATGATTGGGTAGAGCACATTAGGTTACCTCATTGTCAAAGGCACTTGCTAAATACCTTCACAGGACCCCAGTGTATGTCCTCGATGGAGGATATTGGCATGTCCTTGTCTATTATGAAACAATAAGCTGAAGGAGCACAGAGTAGACCTTCCATGATCACAGGGTTTGTTATTAAGTGATATTGGTTTCAGAGTCACTTGAAATACAGAACAAGCATTACACAGAAAAACAGCATTAACCCATAGACTGGGTAATATCACTACTCTCTGTATCAGTAGGGGATTCTCCAAATGTGAGGCAATTTATTCTTTTGTAAAACATATACCGGGCATCTATTATTTGTCAAGCATTGTTCTGAGTACTAGAAACATATATTAACATCTATTATTTGTCCAGTATTGTTGAAAGTGCTAGAATACAGAGATTAAAACATCCCATGGGGGATGCTGAGTCCAAGAGCCTGACATGTAGGATGGTAATTAGCATGTGCCAAGTCCTGTGATAGCATCCAGTATTGAGTGCTTTGGAAACACAGATATGAGTCACTCATGCAGGCTGGGAAGGATCAAAGAATGCTCCCTAGCCTGGATGGGGCAGAAGGATGAGAATGAGTTTTCCAGGGAAAGGCAGCAAGTGGAGTGATGGATGCTTTGGGTGGGGAGAGCTCTGATTCTAAGGCTGGTCCTAAGAGAACATGTGCTACAGTCAGGGAACAGAGAGAAGTTCTGTGGGTTGCAGTTAAGCTGGGGAGAAGAAGAGAACAGTGAAATGGAAGCTGGAGAAGGAGGCAGGGTCAGGACATGGAGGCAGTGGGGACTACTGATAAATTCCAGTCAAGAGCACAGGGTGATCTCAGTCACACGTTGGGAAGATAACTGCAGTGGTTGACAAATGGCCACAACTGGGTGAAAGGGCAGTCAAGCATACTGGCTAAGGTGGGATAGCAGCTGAGGCGTCTTGAACATAGTAAAGCAGTAGTGTGATCCGGTGAGGACTGGAAGGTACCGGTGAGTAAAATAGAGGACAAGACCAGCAGGAGCTGATGACAGGTGGGAATTGGGATTGGAGGAGAAAGAGGAGCTCGGGAGAGCTAGATTTCTGGGTTGGGTAGCTGGTGGGTGGCATATATTTACCAAGATGAGAGATACAGGGGAGGTTTTGTTTGAAAGGAAGTGAAATCAGTTTGGGGACTATGAAATTTAAGGCCGCCTTTAAGGATGACTTCCTCCTTCAAAATGGAGATGTCCAGTAGTTACTGGGCTATCTGGTTCTGGAACATGAGAGTGAGATGGGATTATGCAGACAGTGGGGAGCCAGTTGAATTTAGTGAGGAGCGACAGAATGAAGCACATTAGTTTTGCATAGCTGTGTAGGATGCGTCATCGACAGGGATGTCATTAGGAGGCTGTTGCATTAGTCCAGGAAAGAGAAAACATTTGCACATACTTGAAGTGGGAATGTGGAAGAGTTGCACAAACTTAAGGAAATGGGAAGGAGATAGATGGGGATGGGTACCTCGTGGTGCCATGATGAGAAGCAAGGAACACAGGAGGAAAACAGGTTTTGGAGGGAAGATAACATGTTCACTTTTAGAAATATTGATATCAACTGGGAAAGAATCCAGGCCAACCGTCCCGAAGGCAGTTGGAAATGTGGCGTTCAAGTTTAATTGATTTCAGAGAAGCGTGCATTTATTGAGCATCTAGTGCTATGATGGGTATTTGGAATAGAGAGATGAATGAGGCATGGCCCTACTTCCAAGAAGCTGGCCAGAAAACTAAGCTTGGGACTCATGTGCGGGAGTCCATTGCAGAGAGCAAAGGTAATTGAAGATATGACCCTGGATAGGAGGCAGAGTCTAGGATTAGTACCATGAAGAATATGGGTGAGAGATGGATGTAAAACCCGGGAACTGTGTCCCAGCTGGAGAAGAAATGGGAGAGGAGAATGTCATGGAGGTCAGTGCCTGGCACATAGATGGTCCATGCTTGCCAACAAATGGGGAATACAAGAATTTCAAAAAGCCACAGCTAGTTTACAGAGTGAACTGTTACAGAACATAAATGGTGGATGAAGAATGGGGTCTCAGAATTAGATTCTGGAGTCAGAAGTAGGATTCAGATGCTGTGTCTGTTCCTGTGTGACCTTAGGAAGCCACACGGCCTCTCTGTAACTTAGTTTCTTTATATGTACCTGGAATATTCTTGCCCCATTTACTCCACTGGCTTTCATCTTCACTTATTCAGATCTCCATTAAAATATTACTTCTCTGATGACTTCATCTAATATAACAGCTCACCTCTATCTCCTTAGCCCTTACCTTCTTTTACTTTCATTCATAGCTTTTATATAATCCTTCAAAGAAAAAAAAATGTATGGACTAGGCTCCTGTACTAGAATATTGTTTATATATTATAATGTTTGCATATGTATCTATATCTTGTATATATTTAGTTTTTACTATTCCCTTATTAAAATTCACTGAAATGTGTGCTGAGTGGTAAATCAATGAAGAGAATCCAATTTGACAGATTGTACTAGGGATGAACTGAACTAATGTGTACAAAGGGCTCAGTGCAGTGCCTGAAAAATAGTTAGCGCCTGATAATTAAATAGGGCTTATTTAATTATTTTGGCTTGAGAAAAAGTTATTTTAATCTTGAAGATGGGAAGTCAGGAGGGTGGTGAGACCAGGAACACATGGGAAGTTCTGGAAGGAGTGGGTTTTGAACATGGAGCACTTGCTCTCTGGAAGGGGTAATCTTGTCCTCTGATGCAGGAGGCAGGGGAGGCCACACTGGCGTGATCTGCTGGGGAACACCCTACAGAGGGGCTGTGCTGTGAGCTGGGCATTGGATGACCAGTGAGGGTTAGGTTGCCAGGGAACATTTGGTAGGTGGCAGGAAGGGATTTGTGGGGACAGCAGTTTGACTGGAGTAGATGGTTGTCTGAGAAGTGCCGAGGCTGAGAAATGAGATTAGGGAGAGTCTCAGAAATGTGAATTTGATTCAGCAGGCAAGAATTCAAGATTTCGCCAAAAGATGGCACAGTGAAAGTGACACCCTAGGAAGATTTGTCTTGCCCTGCTCTACAGGAAAGAGTAAGGAAGGGGGAGTGTTCAGGTTGAAAGGTCAGTTGAGGAAATCTTGCATTTGCCCAGATTTTAGTAGGATTGGCTAATTTTGTAGAGGTGTTGACAGAGAAGAAAATGAGTTTCGCAGATTCTTGGGGAATCCTGAATGGTCTTTGAACCATCTTTAGTTCTGTCTGATCTTTGATTGGTCTCTGATGGTCTTTGATTGAATGGGGGCACGAAGTTAGGTGGGAGATCAGAGAAGAAAAAGCAGAGTCAGGCATGTACTCCTAAGCAGGCTGTATACTCAAACTTTGGTGACTGAATAAAGTCCTTTGCTTATGGTGCTAGGAAGTCATTATCCAGAAGACAGAAGAAGAAGGAGAAAGAGAGAGAGAGTGAGAGGGAGGAAAGTGTTTGTATGTAGGGTCAAAAGTTCAACTTATTTGGGGTTCTGGAGGGATATCTTGGTAAGACGGATACCAGGTAGTTTTAAAAATCCTTTTTATTGATAAGTACATTCAAGCTCAAAGGGGTTAAGCAACTTGCCCAAAGTCACACAGCTAGTGATCAGGATAGTTGAGATATTACCAAGGCAATATTAATTGATACACAGCCTGTACTCTATACTCTTTTCCCTCTCCTGCCTGGGCAGGGCACTCTGGGTTGACCTGATATGGTCCTAGGAGGGCTGGGCTCAGCTCAGCAGAAACTCTGCCTATTATCCAGTTAGATGGTAAATGGGGTAAAGGACAGATGACCTGAAAAATCTCCCTGCAGATTTCTAGATCCTATGCAAGGTAAAGATCCAAAGCCAGTGCCCAGTCCTGGTGATCCTGTATGGGAAGAGGGAGCCTTGATAGCCGACCTTGTGGGTTGGGGAAAAGAACCATTGGTACTTGAGGAGTTTGAACGTTGATGAAAGTAACCTGCAGGGCCTCTCTGAGCCTGAGCTGAAGGGCTGGCGGAAGTGACTCACGTAGGCAAGCTGGCTCCAGGTAAGGGTCTGGGGAAGATGAGGATTGAAAGTGCAGCGCACAGGGGAGCCTTCATTGAAGGATGTATATTATCGCAAAGACATGATTTTGATTCAGAGTGTTCTCCTTGCCTCACTGCATTCCTTCCCCTTCCGCCACTGCTTGGTCCTGCATCCACATCGTCCAACCCAGTCTGTGGACACAGGGCACAGGCAGCCTTGCTGAGACTAACCAACTGAGAATATATAACATTACTGCAAGCAGTGAACTCCAGCCATCCTCCTTCCTGTCAGAATAAGTCGTGAATCCTTTTAATACTGTTCCTTAATGAATGCAGTTTTCGTTAATTGTTTGGTGTCTGCCAACCCAGAGTAAGGAGACCGTGCACAATTTCAGGACCCACAGGGACACTCAAATATTTGTTGACCAATGGATGGCGAAATGTCTTCAAATGTTGTTGTATTGTTGTAACTATTAGGTAAGCCTTATAATTCTGCCATCGTGGAATGCCATAAGCAAACGCTTAGGGAATTCAAAGAAAGTCTTTTTCTCTGGGTCTCAAGGTACATTTCACTCAACTTCACTCCAGTCAACACATTTGTTGAATATGTATTATAAATCAAACATTGTTCTGGGTGCTTGGGGGATACAAGTGCCTTCTCTGTCCTCACAGATGGCTAGCAAGGAAGAAAGACCTTCAACAGTACATTAGCAGCATGCTGAGAATATTAGAACAATGAGCAAAGAATGCTATAGGAACATATGGGGAAAAATTGAATGTGTTTTAGGAGTCAGAAAATAACTCCTTCAAAAAGTAGAAATTAATCTGACATCTGAATGACACCTAAAGACGGACAGACGCAGGAGTCAAGAATATTCTTGAAGACCCGAAGAAAATCTGAAAATAGAAAAGGGCAAAAGATAGTGCTGAAGAGGCAGACAGGGCCAGATGGTTGAGAATTTGAGGTTTTTATTAAGGATTTGAACTTTATCCTATGGCAATGAGAAGTAATTGGAGGTTTTAAGCAGGGGAACAAGTTAACCAAATAGCCACATCATATCTGGCTGTGGTCCCTACACTCAGCAAAAAGCATAGGGCAGTTATGCTAATTACCACCAAACCATTGGTCATGGCCTTTGAACTGCTTGTTTTTGTGGGATCTGGAATTATTTTTTTCTGTACTTTTTTTTCCCTCATTTACCTTGTCCGCATTGCCTAACCTCGCAAATATGACTTTGGTCTGTTATTTAAAACTCCTTGCTAGCCTTTTGGTGTCTAGAACGTGGCAGTCTCCAAAGTGTTTTGCCTTGTATCCCCATCTGTAAAATATTTTGAGTGTACACCTCCATTTTTATCGATCTAATCATAAATTATACACATGTACTTTAGAAGTGTGTGTCCTAATTATTAGTAAAGCTTAAATGCTTTCTTCGATAATCATGCTAGAAAGTAATACGAAATTCAAAAGGTTGGATCCCCATGACCTCTTATGCAAGCATTTCTATTCATCTTTGACCAGTGTAAAGAGGGAAGTCTAACATAGTAGATTCTAGAGCCTAGAACAAAGCAGTGCATGGCAAATAACTGTCACATGGCAATGTGCACGGTGCAGTTTTATCAACAGTTAGCTTCTATATAGTTGTGTGTTCACTTCTAGAAATACCAAGTGTTAAATGATGCTTGCCATGCTGTTATTCATGATTCATCTTTCCTCATTGTTCCAGGCCATTTGCGTCTGTTCCCATCACAACTTAGAGTTCTTTGCATTCTTCAGTCTCTGTCTTGATTGGTCTCTGGCATACTCGTTCTGCATTCTGAGTTTCATGCATGATAGATGTATCAATTCCAGAGAAACCCCAGTCTCTGTATACAAATACTCAAATACATACATGAGACATATGTGAGCTAGTGCCCCATAAACTTAAAAAGGTATGCAGTATAGGCGAACAGCACTAACGTCTGGGCGTTCTCTTCACAGCCACAGAGAGCTCATCTGTTGTTCTTTCTATTTCGTGAACCCATGCGGTGTGGGTCTGACTCCTGCTGATTTGTGGGGAACCTGCGTCGACATTGTCTACCTAACTGTGATGTGTAATCACATACCCTCTTGTGGAAAGGTTTCTGCCAGCCTTCATGAGAAGGGATAGTTTTATCAAAAAAGACTGAGGCTTGAGTATTTAAAGATCCTATAGTTTGTGCATATTTCAGTGCCTGGCACTTAGGGAATTGCAGCGGAGTGAAGGAAGAGCTCGGCTTGAGGTGATGAGCTAGGATGACACACAAAAGCCACTGTGGTAATATGCGTTAACGTTCTGATTTCATGATGGCCTTACTGATGAGTGAAACAAACCTCTCCAGGGGCGCCTGGGTGGCTCAGTTGGTTGAGCATCTGACTTCGGCTCAGGTCATGATCTCGCGGGTCATGAGTTTGAGCCCCGCGTCGGGTTCGCTGCTGTCAGCGCAGAGCCTGCTTCAGATCCTCGGTCCCCTTCTCTCTGCCCCTACCCCCATGTGCTCTCTGAAAAAAAAAAAATTAAAAAAAGGTTTTAAACAAACCTTTCCAAGTCACACCTTAAAATATATGGATGGCAGTTCCGTCCTGTGGAATTTAGACTCCATCAACATAGATGTTGTCTTGTTTGCTGTGTATCCCGCATACCTTGAACAGAGCCTTCCAATAGCAGAGCTCTCCAATATTTGCTGAATGAATAAGCCATCACAAAAGCCTGTCTCCTGCTTGCTGTCCACTGGGAGAGGGGAGCATGTCGCTCTGAGATCACTGTGATTTTAGTGCTAAAATAGAGGCACAAAGTCCTGGGGAAGAAAAGTTGCAGGAATAGCTACCTGCCAAGAGAAATTAAGGAACCCTTAAGGAAAATAGCATCTCACTGAGATGTTGAAGTGTGTCGAGGTTTATTCAGTGGATGAGAGAGAACAGGATTCCAAGGTCGTAGAAACAGTCTGTGCCAAGGCTCAGATTTATGTGAAAACTCAACCCACATTCAGGGAATAGTGAGAAAGTCCATGTGGACTGCATATTGGCAGCGTGGGGAGCTGTATCCACAAGTAAGTCTGGAAGGGTAGATGGTGGTAGATTGTTTCAGATGCCTGCGCATAGGACTGAAGGGTTTAAATTAACATCTGCAGGTAGTGGGGAGCTATTGAAGGATGTTGAGTAAGGGAATGGCAATTATTTGTGTTTCGGAAGGAAATGATGGAGGTAATTCATAGAAGTCAAGGGGACTACTTGGAAAAGTAGTGCAGACAATGTGGCACGAGAGATCTGAAAGAAAGCAGTGTGACAAGTGTAGGGGAGGCGTTAGGCTTAAGAGATGTATGGCAGTTAACATCGACAAGTCACTAAGCACTGGAATGAGGCAGGAAAAGAGGTGCTTGAAAAGAGGTCCACGTGTCTAGCTGTACCCTTCAGTGAGAATTCTGGACGATACGGCTGCTTTGGGACCTGAGGGTGAGGTACTGGTGAGGAATGTAGGAAAAAGCTAGCTGGCAGCTGAAGGTGTGCATCAAGATCTCAGGAGGGACTAGCATACAGATTTAGAAGCCAGTGCGTTTCAGGTAAAGCCATGAGAACAAGGGAGGTCACTTGGGGGAGAGCAGAGCTCAGAATGGAATCCTAGGAGGCACACTAATGTTAAGCGGCTGCACCAGGGAGAAGGCACAAGTGAAGGGGTCAAAGGTGGACCACGTGGGAAGGTAAAAGGAATGACAGCCAAGAGTAGTACTGTGGATGCCAAGGGAAGGAAACTTTTCCAGCACTTGGTCAATTATCTTAAGTGCTTTGCATGGTTAAGTAAAATGAGAACTGAAATGATTTGGTGATTAGGAGGTTGGAGCGATTTCATGGGGCTGAAGCCAGACTGCCATGGGTTGGGGTGTGAGTGAGGAAACACAAGCAACTCTTGCACGAAGTTGAGTTGTGAAGGAAAGAGGGTGGATAGGGTAGTTGCTGGAGGGACTAACTTCTGTCAAACAGAAGACACTGGGCATGGACCTTGGGGAGTGGAGAGCAATGGTCTGAAAACACCAGAGAGAATCGTTTTTCTGTTTATCACCATTATATTTGTATATACCATGTAAAACACTTCCTGTGCTGCAATGCAATTGTCTATTTAAATTTGAATAGACTTATAAAAATATACTACTTATAAAAATATGGAAGAGTATAGAGAATCATAAGCACCGGAGGATTTTCTACCCCAAATTGAGAGTTGATAATTTTACAAAATATTTGCTTCCAACCTTTTTTTACATAAAAGCAATAAAATGCTAACAATAGGGTTGGCAGCCATTTTGCCACCTTCCATGTTCCCTTTCCTATCTCTTTTCCCCTGCTTTAACAACCACTACTATGAATTTGGGGTGTATCCTTTCAATTCATTTCAACACCGTTCTGTCTGCACAGGTGGGTATGCATGAAGAGTATGTCATATGTTTTATGCATGCCTTAGTCCACTCAGCCTGCCATAAGAAAATGCCCCAGACTGGGTCACCTATAAAAAACAGGAATTTATTGCTCACACTTCGGGAGGCAGGAAGTCCAAGATCAGAGTGCCAGCATGTTTTGCTTTGTTTTTTAACACTTACTTCTTTTTGAGAGACATAGAGTGCCAACAGGGAAGGGGCAGAGAGAGAGGGAGACACAGGATCTGAAGCAGGCTCCAGGCTCTGAGCTGTCAGCACAGAGCCCGATGTGGGCCTCGAACCCATGAACCATGAGATCATGACCTGAGCTGAAGTTGGACACTTAACCGACTGAGCCACCCAGGTGCCCCAACCAGCATGTTAGGTGAGGGCCCCTCACCTGAGTCACAGACTCTCATTGTGTGCTCTCTTGGTGGAAGTGGCAGGGGAGCTCTCTGGGATCTCTCCTATAAAAGCATTCATCCCACTCATGCAGACTCCCCTCTCATGACCTAATCACTTCTCAAGGACCTCACTTTCTAGAACCATCACCTTTGGGGGCTAGGATTTCAACATATTAATTTTGGGGGACACAGACTTCAGACTGTAGCAATGCATGCATTTGGAAATTTATACAAATAGTGTGTCTTAAGATTTTTTCACTTAATACTATGTCTTAGAGATCTAGCTGTATTGATATAGGTCACTCTTCCAAAGTGCTGAATATTGTTTGTGCAATATTTGATTGCCTGTTGGTTTCCCCTAAGAGACTGAGTAGTCTTGGTCCAGGGATGGTTGGTTGTTCATATTTGTATCATCAATGCCCAGATATTTATTGACTAAATGAATAAGTAGGCAGGTACACAGGTGGAACTTGGGAAGAAGTATGGGAAGGGTAATGAGGCTCTTCTGTGAAACAGCAGGGAACAAGTTAGGTTTTGAGGAGACGTCATGCTCAACATGATCATAGTCTGTGAAACAGAATGTCATTTTCTGAGAAGACGGTGGGGGGATAAGAGTTTGAGCATCATGGTATAGATTTATAACTTTATTTATTTTTTAATGTTTTTAGTGCTTATTTATTTTTGAGAGAGAGAGAGAGAGAGAGAGAGAGAGAGAGAGAGAGAGAGACAGAGCATGAGCAGGGGAGGGCCAGAGAGAGAGGGAGACACAGAATCTGAAACAGGCTCCAGGCTCTGAGTTGTCAGCACAGAGCCTGACACAGGGCTTGAACTCGGGAATGGTGAGATCATGACCTAGACTGAAGTCAGACACTTAACTAACTAAGCCACCCAGGCGTGCCTAGATTTATAACTTTTAACTTAATCGGGGAGAAGATTATCCCACGCAGTTACTATTTCTATAAGAGTTACAGACTTTAGACTCTTCGTTTTGGATTTATGAATGACCAGAGCTAGAAAACACTATTTAACTTCTGAAATACTGATTTTTTTTTTTTTTTGCCCAAATCCCTCTTTCCTAATTTATATGTTCCTTTAGCATTGGGTGGAGATGGTTCATTCTTTATACAGTATTTTGTGATTTAAATCAGTCTTAAGGTTTTGGAAAGCATTCATCTACTTGTCACTTGGACTCTTACTACAGATATGTTTTATGTTGGATGTGACGAAGTGAGCCATTTTATGTGGTTTAATCTCTTTTATATCTTAATAATCCACCATGGCTTACATTCAAGGCCATTTTTAAGTTTCACAGTGTGTGTCTGAATATTGTGTGGCCTTCCAGAAGTGTCCAAGGGCTCCAAAACACGTTTCAGGGGCTTAGGTCTTTCTAGGCCAACCTGACTATGTCATGCATCACTGATCCAAACCACAGGTTTATTCTCAAGATTCAAAGGGAAAAGCAAACTTTAATATAGTTCAACTAATATATATTGGATGTCTACTCTGGACTAGGCATTCTTCCAGGTGCTGAGTGGGCGAGTGGAAAAGAATCCAAAAATGAAGATCATATTCTTGCTCTGTTCATTATACTTGCAACCTACATGGGCAGACTGGTTGGAGAGGGCTTCATGATGCTTTTGCCCCAGTAGGTGTGAGGGCTCAGTTTTAGAGTGTACCTGTAGAACTGCGTTAGAGCCTCATGTCCATAATCCTGGGTGCCTAAGTAGAATTGTTCCTATCCTACAGATACAGGGATTGAGGCTGTAAAAGATTAAGCAACCTGCTGCAGGTAACACAAATGTCAGAGCATACATATGATAGATTTCAGTCCCTGTCCATCCACCTCCAAAGCCTTTGTTCTTTCTGCTCTTCACGTCGGTTTCCCAAATTTATAAAGATGACTAATAGGTCTACTGTATTAACTAGAAACAAGATCATGTGAGTTGAACATTAAACACGAAAATAAAAAAAAGGGAAATTGCTGATGCGTAACTTCTTCTCTAACTACAGAATTGCAAACACACTGTCTTCAGATCTTGGTGGGACGTCCCAGCTCTAGAGTGGGACTTGTGGCATTCGTCTCCAGGAGCTCCTGCTTTTGCTTTCTTCCTAATACCCAGACCTCTCCTTTGTTCTGATGCTTCCATCGGGTCCCCATGGCAAAGAGGATTTTGCTGATGTGACCAAGTTAAGGACCTTGATATGGGAAGATTTTCTGGGATTATCAAGTGGGCCCAACACAATCACTGGAGTCCTTAAAGGTGGAGATCCTTTCCTGGCGCTTGTTGCAGAAAGGTTTTGCTAAGGAAGAATGGTGTGAGAGATACAAAGTTGTTGCTTTGAAGATGGAAGAAGGGGGCTGTGGGCTGAAGTATGTGGGTGGCCTCTAGAGGCCAGAAAAGGCAAAGGAGATCTTCCAGAGAGCCTCCAGAAAGGACTCTAGCTTACCAACACCTTTGTCCAACGTCCTACTTCTGACCCAGCCGACTGCAAGATAATAACTTTGTGCTTTTTTAAGCCACAAGTGTGTGATCATTTGTTATAGCAGCGATAGACACTGAATATACTTGTTCGTATGGTTATCTTATTATTTCACTAATATGCTATAATAATATAAACAACAAACTTAGAGAAAGAGCCTTGCCAAGGATATATGTTTTCATAAAGCTTTTCAGCATAGGCTCTTAGTCAGTAGACTCTAGTAGGTTAATGCACACAGCTTTGGTTAGATGGAAGCATGCTCAATCCTGGCCTTGAAAATAAAGTTCTAGGAACACAAATTGTTTGATTTATCCTTCCTGAGTCTCACTTTGTTGTTAAAATGAGGGTTATTAAGCATTAGTAACTAGGAAGTGCTTATCCTGGTGCCTGGCACACATTGGCTGTATAAACAAATGGTCAGAGTGACAATGAAGATGTTCTAAAGTGTTGAATTCCTATCAATTATTTGAATAGCAAAACCGCCTCCTTTATTAGAATCCACGACTGGGCTCCGGGGCAAAGGTATAATTTGTCTCCCATGAAAGCTAAGCTCTCTTCCTACAAGAAACAGAGAACTCTATCATAATGGGAAGCAGGCCTCCCTGATAATCACTCTCAAACCCTGGAGTGAAGTTGCCTTGTTTGAATTCCAGTTCCATCACTTATTACTTGTGACTTTATTGTCCTTACCTGTTAAATGGGTTAATGATAATAATGCGGATCTTCTGGAAGTATTGTATAAGTTAGAATTGTATGAGGTAATGCATGTAAGCTTTTAGCTGTAGAAATTATCCAGTTAAGTATTGGCTATATATATATATCAAAGAACTTAGGTAGTATCTTTATTAAATCACAAGTAATAATTTCTATAAATCATTTTCTATGTATACATTCTTTGGCTCACCGTGTATAAGAATTAATTTATATAAATCTTTTCCAACTTATAACCTCTTTGGTTGACCATTTACCACTTGGTGTCTTCACTATCCTAGGGTTTGGTGGTGATAAAACTCTTTTAAAGATTAGGAAATTGAGGATGAATGAGCTGAAGTTATTTGCCCAAGATCACAGTAAGCACAAATGGGCTCTAACCTGGGTCTTCTGGCTCCAGTGTCTTTGTTCTTATTAATCCAACAAACGTCTTGAACATGACCTATGTACCAAGGCACTATGCAGTTTGCTGGAATGCAGCAGTCACTGAGGTTGACAGCCTCTCTTCTTATTATGGCACCTTTTGTTTATTTTTTAATGTTTATTTATTTTTGATACAGACAGAGTGTGAGTGTGGGAGGGGCAGAGAGAGAGGGAGACACAGAATCCGAAGCAGGCTCCAGACTCTGAGCTGTCAGCACAGAGCCTGACGTGGGGCTTGAACTCACGAACTGTGAGACTATGACCTGAGCTGAAGTCAGATGCTTAACCGACTGAGCCACCCTGGTGCCCGCAGAAAATCCCTTTTTAAAGGCAAAGGAAGAATTTCCTTAGTGCCTAGGAACCCAAAAGTCTTTACCAATTCAAATATTTATTGATCATCTGTGGAATGTGTAGGAAATAGGGACACAGCAGTGAGTCAGGAAGGGTCCCTGATCTCCAAGAATATAGATGCTTTTGGAGGAAGGCAGGTGATAAATGGACAAGAAGATACCGGCTAGCAATTCTTGCTGTGAAGAAAGAAAAGAGGTTCTTAGATGAACTGAGAATATGGCCTTGTTGGCCAGAGAAGACTTCTCTGAAGAGATGAGATATGAATAGAGGCCTGGATGATAAGAAATTGTCATTTGTGTGACTATCTAGAGGAAGAGCTTTCCACACAGAAGACACAGCTTTGGCAAGACCCCAAAACAAAATAAGTTGGGATTGTACAAAGGTCAGAAACAAGGACAGGGAGGTTGCAGCGTAGGGAGAGAAGCGGGGAGATTTGAGGGGAGTCAGAGAAGTAGATCATGCTGAGGACCTTGGAGGCTAGAAGAAGGTGTTTGGATTTGGCTCTAAATGTGATAGGACACTGTTATGAGAGCTTTGTGCAGAGAAGTGACAGGATATAATTTGCATTCAAAAGCATTCCAGCCAGCTTATGGGAAATGCATGATGAAGTGGAAAGAATGGAAGCAGTGATATGAGTTATGAGGTTATTGTCCTATCCCAGTCAGGAGATGTATTGAGTTTGGAATGTCAATGGAGAGTAGTAGATGGATTCAAGCTGTACCATGCAGATGGGGTTGACTAGATGTGCTAATGAGTTGGCTGTGGGGAACAGACAGAGAGAAAGTAGGGATGACTTCTAGGCATTTGACTTTAGCTCCTGCAAGTGTGGTACCATCTTCTGGACATGAGGAGAACTGAGGAAGGGATTGAAAAATGAGTTCAGTTTTGGATATAACTGTATTAGTGTTATCATGTCCTAGATATCCGAATGGAGATTTCAGGTAGGGAGTTGGTGGATGTTAGGGCTGAAGATATAAATGTTTGAGTCGTACGTATTTTATGTAAAATTGGGATCGAATGACATCATTCATGGCAAGTTCACGGATAGGATTTTAAGACTATATCCTGGTACTCCTTAATATTGAGAGGTAAGGCAAGGAAGGGCACAGCAAACATTAAAGGTAGTAGGTCAGAGAGAATACAGAATAGTAGAGTGTGACGTCACAGATGCCAAGAAGGAGGCAGTGTTCAGGTCAGGACTGCTGAGAATTTGAATCAGAGAAGTAACAAATAATCTGCTGAATAAAAGATTGAATAAAAGTAAGTATAGTATTAAGAAGAATAAAGGAAGTAACATCAAAGAGGCTGAACATGCAATACTAAAATGTCTTCTAAAACTGGCCTTAAAATTGGAAGTCCACTGATTGAGGACGACACTTATCAGGGTATAAACTCTAAGTTTATAAAACTGGGGGAAGTGAAAAGATTAACATGGGGTAGAATGAACCTCTAGGAAGGTGCATTTAAGTGAATGAGAGAAAAGGGACAGTAAACTGCTTGGTAGATTTTCAACTGTAATTTTTTATTGGTGTCTCAGTGTGTTTACAATCCATTGATAATTGTTCAGCAAATATTCATTTGTATTTAGCACCATTATTGTGTTTTGCCTGTTTTGGTATGGTTTTGGACATTCGTATGTTCATTAACAGTTCTACGTACCACACAAATTGAGAGTCAATTAAAAAAATACTTCACCAAAGTAACCATTTCAAGAAAGATAGATAGTCTTTAAAGAAGTCATGACTCAGTGATAATTTATCTTCATCACTTCCTTCTGTTCCTCACAAGGGTCTCTCTTCCACATTCTTCACACAGTGTATGGTCAGTTTATGAATTTGACATGTTTTGAACTGTAACAGAGATCTCCACTATAGCATCAATTATGAAGTTGATTTGTTTTCGTAACAAGAAATATGGCCCCAGATTTTCCCATCCTCTTCTACAATCCCCAGCATGCAAGTATTTATCCTTGCATTCATTGGTGCATGGTTACAAAATGACTTCCACGTTTTTCCAAATCGAAAGAAACAAAGTATTTACTTTTGTCAAAGTATAAATTCCCATTTATAGTTAGTGAACTCACTCCTTAGGTCTAATTTGGTTAACTGAAATTGCAAGGATGATTGGGATGGTTGCCCAAGGGCTATAGATAGGAATGCCATGATTTATCTAGATGAGCCAATCATGATTCATTCTAGGAACCAGGAATATTGCCATTTTAATTTTTTAAATGTTTATTTATTTGTTTAGAGAGAAAGTGTGTGTGAGCAGAGAAGGGGCAGAGAGAAAGGGGGAGAGAGAGAGAGAGAGAGAGAGAGAAGAGAGAGAATCCTAAGCAGGCTCTGCACTGTCAGTGCAGAGGCTGATGTGGGGCTCAGTCTCACAAACCATGAGATCATGACCTGAGCCAAAATCAAGAGTTGGATGTTGAACCAACTGAGCCACCCAGGCGCTCCAGGAATATTGCCATTTAATACATAATTATATTTCTGTTAGCAAGCACCAAAAGGAAGGGGATTGGCTGTTGGGTAGTCTATAATACGGACTTCCATGCTTCACCCATTTGGCTGTTCTTTTCAGGCATCTTTAAAATTGCTCGACCTGTGTGGAATGTTTTCACCCTCTCCTTGGGAGTTACCACCCCAAGTTTCATGAGTTTATTCATCCATCTGTTAATCTAAGATCTCTGGGTGACTGATGGTCAGTCACCTCAATCATATCTGAATGTAGATTTTTATAATTGAGCAACCTAGTTAAACTTTAACAGGCCCCCAGTATCCTGAATACGGTTGTGAACTGCTATCGGACTCCCATTTGGAAAAGGAGAGAGTGGGAAGAACATAGTAGTCTACAGTCTACAGAACGCACACCTTGCTGGACAAGAATGGGACTATTAAGACAAAATTCTCTACTGCAACAGTAGACTAAGTTCTTTAGCCAGCCATTGGACAGTCTTGGTGATTTGCTCTCTGGGAGGATCTTTCATGTCCAAATTTCCCTTAGCTGCTGATCCTGCTTTATAAGATGTTATTTGTATTTCTTCAGGGTCAACAACTGAGTAAATTATGGGTAGGGATGCCCTTCATGTGGCTGCATAGATGTAATGGCAGAGGTCCCAGGTAGTGAAGTTGCAAGACCACAGGATTGGCTTAGAGATGGGTGGCTAGATTTTAGGTTTCCTTGGAAATACTTTTCCCTTAGACAGTAGGCCTCCAGTCTATTTTGTTTCCTGAAAATTTCATGCTCTGATTACACACGCAGTTATCTTGGTTGGACACAGTCTTAAAGTCAAAGGTTCCTATTGCTTAGTTTAATGGCTTCTGCCCCAAGAAAGTGAAATTTAGTACCACTATTATTTCTGTTTTTGCTGATGGAGATCCACATGAAGTGCATGAGAAAGGGGTGGTTCCCAAATCTTACCAGTCTTACTTCCTGCTAAGTGCAAGTTTCCTTTAATCTCTCAGTTTAGCATGAGGTATAAAAGTATACTTTGCCCATCCAACAACACTCCAAATTATGGGAATCACAGCACCCAAAGTGCTTCCTTTATCATAGGTGTATTTCCTTGATTTTTAGTTTTTCTACTCTGATGTAGGTTCATTTCTCCTATAGGACATTTCTGAAGACAGAAAGATGTAGCCAACATACTTATTTTTCCTAATACTACCACCTCAGTGGGCTTACAGTCTGTAAGCAAAGGTAAATTAGGTGAGAGTTCAGCCAAATATTTTGCCCCCATCTGATAAGGGTGTTGAATGTCCGAGCCTGGACCACTTGGGTCTCCCCTGTTATTAAACCAACTAACTTCATTCAGCTAATCCACATTTTAGTACCTCTAAGAACCAAATTCTTTAAAAGTTAGTGATATTTTTACCTGCAAGGAATAGTGTGTGCTATATCTGTCTGATAACAGAATTTGAGGTCATTCCTGGGTGAGTTTTGTAGTTGACCATAAAGAGAAGCTATCTTGTTTTTGCCAGTTTCGCCATTCTGCTTGTAATTGCAGCCTCATTTTATTTGGCGCTCTCTCTCTCTTACCGGATGTAGTGTTCATAAAGCTATCCCTCGAGATACTTCATCTTCCCTGGAAAAAGGTGGCATCTGACCTAAGTTATTCCAAAAGATGTTGCATCTACAGAAAAGGAGTTTGGAATAGAATGACACATCTAAATCTGTGTGTTAAAAAAGTGCACGTTTGAATCCTAGCTCTGTAGCTTACTAGCTCTATGGGGTTGGTTGAATTTTTAACTTCACTAAAGGTTGATTTTCTCCTGTGGAAAATGGGAGTGATAGTGGTTTGGGGCCTGTGTGTGTGTGTGTGTCTGTGCCTGTTTTACCTAAATAAGTAATATGCATAAAGTACCAATAAATCATAGTTGTTACTATTATGAATGGCCAGACCCCTAGCCGGCCATGCATGTAGGCGAGGGGCCTAAGGGGAGCAAGCCTGAAGGAAAGAAGCCATATGAAGTGTCTCTTGCTTCCACGTAGTTGAGAAATATCAAAGACCTGGTCGAGAGCAGAAAGGAGAGGAGATGGCATAAGAACCATTTAGGTTGCAGAGAAGAGAATCTACAGTATTCAGTTGACTGTTTTGACTCAGAAGATGAAACGGAGGAAAAAGCTTTGATATTGACAACAAGAAAGAAAATCCTGATTCCTGATTGGTCCCAATTCTGCTCAAGACAGAACTCTGGCCAAGACAAGCTGGGTAACAAGTAGGTCATTTGGGTTGTTATTTGTGGAGTCTCAAAGCCCAGCTTTTCCCTGGCATAGCATTTCCTTTGATTTCTAACACTGTGATCAATGCTAACTACCACTAAAGGTGGTAGTTCTTTGAAAATAACAGACTAAATATTTCATAAATGAATTTTTCCTTTTACAGGTAGAATAGAGTGTTGATGGCCAGTACACAGATGATGTAAAATATTGATTGTTTCTGTTAAAAAAAAAAACAAAACAACAACTGTAATGGCTTAGGGAAACGTGCTCATCGAGAATCTCTGCTGAATGAACCCGCACCCTAAATTGAATAAGTACAGTCTTCCAAGTAAATAAAGCCAATGGTTCAAGGGAAATGCAGCCCGAGATTGCTTAAAACAGTGGGATTTTTTTCCTTTTCCTCAAACATTTTTCTCCAATATTGGTGCTATTACATAGAAGGTAATTGGAAAAACAAAAACTAGGCGGTAACATTTTTTTCTAAGATATAATTTTCATCACTAGATAAGGGATAGAGGAGATTTTTATTGGTTCACCTGGAAGCCCCACAGGACCGTGCTGGGGGAAGCAGATATTTTCAGAATGAGACAGTAGCGGTATGTAGATATTCACCTTTTTACTCTTAAATCCATCCAAAAACACAGAAATAGCACCCTTGTTATTAGGTTGACCCTATGAGGGTGGAAGGGTATTTTACCCAAGCATAGGGAATCAGTGCTGCAGAGACACAGTGAATCACACTGAGTCAACTGGCAATGGGGAGCTGTGTAGCTGGGAATTGGCTGTATAGAGCAGCTGGGGCTGTGGGGCACAGTCTGATGGGGAATCTTCTCTGCAAGGGGACAGCACCAGGCCTTGCACACCAGCACAACAAAATCCACACCTGTGGTTATTTACAGAGGGCAGGCAGGACCATGGAAAAGACATCACTAATATGGTGGAAGACACCATTAGCAAGTTTAGGAAAATAAAGGACTTAATGCAGGAGTGCCAAATGGTAGCCTTTGAAATTCAGTATCCCGTATTAACAAGCTGCAATTTAGACAAATTGTAGAGAAAGATGGTCTGTAAATTTTAAGTCGTCAGCCCCTTTCACAATGCCTGGCACAAAGTATGTACTCGATAAATGTGTGTGGAATTGAAATCAGTGTATTTATGTTATGTGCATAAATGTTTGTACCTCTTTCCAAAACTGGAGTAGGAAGGTGGTTTGTGGCTATAGGAGGAAAGTCAATGAAAAGGGTAAATGATCAACAAGAAGGCTAAGAGTCAGAAGGACTTCCTGGATTTAAATTCCGGCTCCTTAACTGTATGATCTGAGCAGGTAATATCTCCTCTTTGAATTCATAAGCATTGCCAAATAGGTGTAATAATGCGTACCTACCAGAATTGTTAAAAAGATGGGATGAAATATGTATGCAAAGTATCTTGTGCAAAGTCTGATTTTCAGTAAAAGTTAGTTCCCCTTCCTTATATGTTTCCGTTGTGGGTCCCATCATTACCTTTACTGAATTAGTCTAAAGTAGGAGTCAGCAACCTCTCTGGCCAATTTCGGCTTGCTTTTCTAAATAAAATTTTATGTTATGTATTTACATAATACATAAGTGTGTGTTTATGTATTGCCTATGGAAATACTGTTTTTACATGACAAGGACAGAGGTGAGCAGTTGTAACAGTGTCCTTACAACCTGCCAAACCTAAAATATTTACTCTCTGGTCCTTAACAGGAAAATTTTGCTGATCCCTAGTTTAATTTTTTTTTTTTTAACGTTTATTTATTTTTGAGACAGAGAGACAGAGCATGAATGGGGGAGGGTCAGAGAGAGGGAGACACAGAATCCGAAACAGGCTCCAGGCTCTGAGCTGTGCCCGACGCGGGGCTCGAACTCACGGACCGCGAGATCAAGACCTGAGCCGAAGTCGGCCGCTTAACCGACTGAGCCACCCAGGCGCCCCTGCTGATCCCTAGTTTAAAGCCAACATTTTAATAGATATCAAGATTGAACTGGGCTTATTTTCTTCCTTTTCTTCTGTGTATTGTTTTTGAATGTGTATTTTGTCTCCCAAAGAAAGAACCTTTTATTTTTGGCAACTTTACTACTCAGCTTTAAGTTCTGTACAGTTTGTTATCGCTTCCTCCTTCCTTCTGTCCTCCCTCCCTCCCTTCCTCCCTCCTTTCATCCCTCCGGTCCTTCTTTCCTAGAGAATAGGTATTGAGTGCTCTCAAAGGGCTGGGGACAAATTGCTGAAGAAAGAAAGTGAAGCCACTGCTGTCCTGGAGTTCAGCAGGGACCCTGCCCATATATATGAATAACATGTCAACAGAAGTGTGGATAAACAACCTCTGAGAAAATTAACACATGAATATTGAAAAGTATGTGGTTTTAAAGACAAAGGTGTGATGAATACATGGAATCAAGATGGGCTGGGGGAAGGTCAGGGGAGCCCTCCTTCGATGACCTGTGAACAGACTGAATGAATAAATGAAGGGACAGCCCAGCTAAGAGCAAGGGAGCATTCCTGGCACAGGGAGCAGTGGGGGGCAGAGACCTGGCCCTGAGAAGGAGCTTGGCATGTTCAAAGGCTTAAAGAAAGCCAGCAGTGCCACAGTATGTGGGTGCTCATAAAGTTGAGGTCAGAGGGTATAAAAGGGGCGTGTTTCAAAGAATTTTGCATATCATGATGGAGCCTACTGAACTGTTCTCCCCCCATCCCTGTGCACACATCTAGGCAGTGATCAAGTTCTGTCCATTCTATGTCCCTGATACCTGCCAGGTCCACGCTTTTTACCAACCATCTTCCCAGCCATAACCGTCTCACTGGCTGGCCTCTCTCCCAACCATCCTCTGCAGTGCTGAGTGCGTGATAGTTGTAATTCATTCCCCTGCTTAAAACCCTTCCCATGACTTTTGGATTCGTCCCAGATGGTTAGCTTTGCACAGGCCTTTGCTTCACGCTCTGACCTCTGCCATCTCTGGTCTTGTCTTCCTCCTCTGAAGCTCTCAGGTTCTAGTTCCGTCAACCTTTCCCTCCATCTGCTTACCTCCATCCCCCCACCCATCTTTCTCCCCCTCTTAATATTAGTTGTCCAATTCCTACTCACATTTCAGTTTTCGCTCAAGTGTTTTCTCTTCTGAGAAACCTCCCATCCACATTGCTGACCGTTCTGATCCCTCACCTGCCTTGATTTTCTTTGTAGCCCTTATGGCCACATGACCTATTATGTTTCTCTGATAACTTTTGTCATCTTTCATTTCTCTTCCTAGAATGAGGACTCTCCGATAGCAAGGCCTTTGCTTCCTTTACTGCTGCATCTCTGGCACAGTACTTTGTGGAATATATACCTCCGTATTTTTTTTTTTGCTAAATGAGTGAATAGTCTAAGCCACCATCATCTTCCTGGACTACTGCATACCCCCCACTCGGTCTTCTCCAGTCTACTTCCTATGTGATATTCAGAGGAGAATTAAAAATATACATAGAAGATATGTGAGATCGTCCACAGCCTGAAAGAAGTCAGTGTTTCTTATGGGAATGGAGGTATATATGTTATGTCATAATGTAATAATATACAATACATACAACATGGTATCATGTACACATTTTTTTCTAAAATCATCTTTGTGATGGTCTGTCTGAATACGTCTCCACTTCATCGTCTTCCCTTCTCTGCTTTCTCTGCTAAGCTCTAGTCACACAGCCCGTGTGACTTGGCTGTGGCTGGCTCCTTTCGACTCCTCAGGCCTCAGTAGCTCCTTTGGCCTGTGCATCGCTAGTCTTGCCAGGGCCGACTCCTTCTGTGCTCCAATGTCCACTTCAATGCCACTTTCTTAGATCCCCCTTTCTGTGGAGCCCTGTTCCTCCCAGTACATTCTAGTCCTTCATTTTCTTTATTTCATTCACAGCTCTCCTGTTTGACTTTAAAAACTGTGTTTACTTGCATGCTTATTATGTTTCCTACTACCAGATTATAAACTCCAGGAGCATGTGGACAAAAACCAGAACTGATTTCTTCACTATTGCATAGCCAATACTTGGCACAGTGACTGATGCAGAGGAAGTGCTCCAATGTTTGTTGAATGAATGAATGAATGGAATTGCTCACACACTACTGTAAACAACAGTGGGATTCTCCATTACCCCAATGACATAGTAAACATGAGGACTGTAGGGACAATAACATAGTCATTTCTTGTCCCCTGTGCCCATAACAATATTCAGCACATAGTAGGGACTTGATAAATATTCAGTATGGTCATAAAAACATGACCATGTTGAAAAACCAGCCATGTGTGTGATGAGCAATAAGAAAAGACTGCAATTGTACTTAACGGCACAGATTGGTGGCTAGATGGAGAAGTGATAAAGAAATGTCACCACGCTGTTTTTATGCAGTAAGGAGATCTTTGTGGGTGAATTGGTGCTTTGCAGAGGATGTGGAGTTTTGAGAGGCAAGCATGCACCTGCAGATGGAAAGAGTGTCTTTCTGTAGAAGAGCAAGAATTAAAAAGAGGGCATTTGCATCAAATGGGCGATGACAGTGAAAAGTCCCGGTCTGTTCTGAAGGAGACTGGCAGGCTGTGACTGAATTGGGAACCATGAAAATGCTAATAACAGTTGAATTAAAAGATGGAACCCAGCACCTCGTTCTAAGGGACCCCAGTGTTGCTTATGGTATGAGGGTTCTGGAAGGTAGAGATGTGCTACAAATCCCAGACTCAAGATGTGTGTCTGGGTAGGTATGTGTGTTTGCAGACATACTTCTAGTGGCTTTCAGAACTTAGGAAGACTTTTAGAAAGTCCATCACAAAAAGTCAACTAGGTGCATCTCAGGACTGAAGGTATAAAAAATATCCATTCTCTTTTTACATTAAGGCTCAGGTGTTTTTATTATTATTATTATTATTATTATTATTTTAGATTATACTACTCACTTTATTTTGTTTTATTATTTTATTTTATTTATTTTTTAAAATGATTTATTGTCAAATTGGCTAACATACGGTGTGTAAAGTGTGCTCTTGGTTTTGGGATACTTATGCACAACACCCAGTGCTCATCCCAACAAGTGCCCATCACCCATTCCACCCCCCCCCCCCATCAACCCTGTTCTCTATTTAAGAGTCTCTTATAGTTTGCCTCCCTCCCTCTCTGTTTGTAACTATTGTCCCCCCACCTGCCTTCCATTCGCCCATGGTCTTCTGTTAAGTTTCTCAAGATGCACATATGAGAGGTCAGGTGGTTTCATTGCATGTGTAGAAATGTTGGAAGGTACTGGTCAGTTAAAGTGAGAGAATATAATAACCACCTTTCTGGTTCTCCTTTAAGCCACTGAAACTTTTTGCAGATTGTATAAATAGATGCCACCCTATGTACAGAAAACTAGCATCTCGTCTAATTGACAAGTGCATGAGCATTTGCAGAAGATGTTAGGGGTTGGCTGTCTTTTTATAAGCCTGCCTTATTTTAAATCTTAATTTAAAAGGCAACAACATCTTAGCAGAGACTGTACTTTGAGATACTTTTTAAAAGAAGCCTTTTCAATATGAAGTTCCCAAAATTGACTTAAAAAATATATCAGTTCTTTGTTCAGACTGTCAGCTCATTGAATGCACTAAGAAAACTTTAAATTGTCAATACATAATAAGGTTTCTTTTCATTTTTATTTTGAATCGCTTTTTAATAAAATGGATAGCCGATTTCAGCTAGGTTTTAATTAAGGCATTTTATTGGTTGAGCTAGGGTAAATCATAGCAAATGAAGGGCTTTTGCTCATCAAAGACACTAATCACGAAATGAGCTTTAGAAAAAGTTCAAACCTACATGTAATAATAGTTCATATGACTTTCTTAATCCGAGGAAAAGCAAATTAAACACAGGAGCTGTAAAGTAACTGGCCGAATAATCAAGTTCCATTTGCTTTTAACCCAGAGTGAGCTAGATTGAGAGTAATGAAAAGCCTCCCTTATGTAATTTAGTTCCTTATGGCTTTGATTTTTCCCAAATTGCAGCTTTACTGAAGAGCAGGCATCTGTAAATGTCATGCTTAATCATGGTTGTTTTTGGAAATAAAATCTGTAATTTCAGAATGAATTTTGGGGAATCTCTGGGGCTTCACAAACTGCTCCTAAATAAGACACATTTAATTCTATGATGAAACCAGGAGACTTGATTTGTAGAAGCATCTAGTCTGCCTGGGCTTTATTTTTGGATTATCTTAAAGAGATCCAGATTTTCACGAGAAATCATTGAAGCCGCTTGAAATAAAAACACTCTCATGGATGTTGCTTGTGTGTGTTTTCTTTTCTTTAAAAGTTATTTTTTGAGTTTTAGTTTGATAATAAGCTGATGTCATTTAGACCTACAGGCAGTGTATCTGGATGGATGTGGAGGACCAGAACTGTCTGCTCTGAGGGTCAGAAGGGAAGATAGGACCCTTATCTCACCTTCGTCTCCTCCTCCTGGGGAGGGTGGGTCATTGAGTGCTGTACTAGAGGGGATCATTGTGCTTCCTCTGAGTTCTCCTCTAGGCTTTGTGCCTTCCACTTGCCCCCAGCCCTATGCCTTCAGAGTAATCTTCATTTCCTTATTTCCCAAATGAGTATGTGCTCTGGGCCAGACATTGTCACAGGGGTTGGGGATACAAATAGGTTAACCCTGCATGCAGCTATTACAGAGAAAAAGGTCAGGACAAGAGTAAATACAAAGTAAATTAATAAACCACACATTTTCAGCCTGGGATGAGGACTGGACAGAAAGTAGCTGGATTGGAGGGGGATGGGATTGACTTCTAATGGGTTTTCAGGTGGAATTTCTCTCAGGACATGATGTGCATCCAAGGCCGGAAAGATGGGAGGGAGCCATTCAAGTAAAGACCTGGGGAAGAAAATTATAGGTGAAAGAAGAAGTTTGGTGTGGCTTAGGAACTCAGAGAAATTTATCTGGAGGAAGGCGAGTGAGGGGTGGGGTAATGCAAGGTTCAAGAGGGTTAAGTATCATCAGTGCCTTAGAAGGCTTAGCAAGGACTTTGGAGCTTATTCTAAATTTAGTGAGAAGCCATGTCTAGTCTCTCATAAAGCACTTTAGTGGTACTTTTTTTCATTTCCTTTCAACAAACAACTACTGAGCATTTACCCTGTATTACATAGAATTCTTCCCTCATGCGGTTTACCCTCCAGGTGGGAGATGGACAGCAGTCTAATAGCACATAAATTCAAGTTTATCCGGAATAAAACCCAAGAAAACCCATCTCACAGTAAACAAATATGACAGCACCTCAGACTCGGGTGTAGCACAGCTGACTACACGTCTTTGCTCAGCTTCCGTGTTCCTTTCTTAGAGGGAACCTCATTAGGATGCGACCACCTTATGACTGTTGGGGACCCTCAGTTCAGTCCATTGGATACTGTGTACCTTTCACTGTTTAGTTTTTGCATTCTGTGACTGCAGACAGAAACTGAAAAGGATTATTTTTTTTGACCGACTTCATATGAACATGACCCCACATTTTATAGGATTGAGTGTTGAACCTCACTTATTACATAATGATGGAGACTTGACCACTGAAAGGATAGACATGTTGACCAGGAAGCCATGATCTTGTTGGGGAGCTCAGGGCACAACTCCTTAAATGAGGTGACACCTGAACTGAGACCGGAAGGGAGGGTCAGCATTAGGTAGGCCCAGACAGGAGGGAAGAGTGTTCCAGGCATGGGGATCGGTATGTGGGGAGCCCTGTGTCAAGAGGGACTGAAATAGGGCAGCTGGGACTTGGAGGGAAGGTGGGAAGGCTGGACTAGAGCCAGTTTTATAGAGCTGCTATAGACGGATGCAGTAGAAAGTCACCCCAGGGACATGTGACTGTTTTGTGCAGGCTTTCACATGTTCTGAAGAAAAGAGGCATTAAAGTAATAGAATTGTCAATCTTGCCTGGGTTTCTTTTTGTTTCTTAATATGAGGAGAGACTTTTGGAGCAAGGAAGAGCCACAGAGAGTGTAATTTAGCTGCCTGTTTAATGGGCAAGAAAACTTTTTCACTAGAGTTGAAATGATACCTAACGTCACACTCAGTTAACCCAGTGTTTTCCCAGTTCTCCAAACATACACTGGAGACAATTTAAAGCACGTTTATATTTTAGAAAGTTTCTTTTCTTTTTCATCATTTTCCGTTTCATTGTTTCTGTCACGGCAGACTCCCTCCGTTACTTCTATTCTGAGTCTGAGGTTGGGGAGTTACATGGAAAATAGTGCTCTTGTCTGAGGAGGGCTTTACAGTAAAGAGAAAATGATCACTTCATCCACATGAAATCAGCAACTATTAAAATCCTGTTTCTGTCAGGTTTTGGTGAGGATTGGCGAAATAGGAACACTTACACACTACCGTTTGCAGCGTAAGCTATTATATCCCTTTCGAAAGCGATTTGACTCCAGAGGATACAGCTGAAGACTCCCGGGCTCTGAGTCCAAGAAGGTCCATTCTTGAGTAACAACCCTGGAGCTGCTCTTGCGATTGTGTGCAAGAGACGTGTTTAAGCCACTCATGGCGGTGCTGTTTGTCATGATGGAAACTGACAAACGGCTTCTGTGTCCCACCATCAGGGGAGTGGATGCAGGCGCAGTGGTACATGAAAACACCGGAAGGAACTAGAGCTTCCTGTGGCAAAGTGGGTAAACCTTACAAATACTATGTTGATTGAGCCACAAAAAGCAAGTTTCAGGGCATGGAAAAGCATACCTTTTATGTAGCATGTAAAATTGTTTTGTAAATAAGACCATGTTATTGTTTTGGGATAATTGCATTACTGATAAATGTGAAAAGAGGTGCATGGGTTTGGTATATGTCACATTTAGTCACTCTCAGGGAAAAGTATGGGTATGGCTTTTATAATATGTATAATGTTTTTTTATTTTTCTTAAGTTGGGAGGTAGGTACAAATATATTCTTATTTGGGTGTGCATGTGTATGTACACATGTATGCAGGTTTACATACATAAAATAAAAAGTAGATAAAATCATTGTCACAATCTATATACAGTATTTTTCTAAACTTTTCAAAAGTAATAGAACAATCCTGCCTGGGCCGCTCAGGCTGCTATAACAAAAATACCATAGACCAGGTGATTTACACAACAGACACTTACTTCTCACAGTTCTGGAGGCTGTAAGTCTTAGATCAAGTGGTTGGTGGACTTGGGGTCTGGTGAGAGCCCACGTACAGATTCATAGACAGTAGTCCTCTCACCCTCCTGACCTGATCACCACCTAAAGGCCCCGTCTCAATATTGTCACAATTAGGAGTTCGGATTTCAACATACACATTTTGGGGGCACGCAAATATCTGGGAACGTTGATGCAGGTTTCAGCTGGGAGGCATCCACCCTGACCTTTACGCCTTTAGCTTAAGAGCTGTAGCTCCGCTGTGCTGCACAGTTCTAGGGGGCACTAGTACATCAAGGTTGCCAGGAGTCAGAGGATTTTTTCTGTATAAGGCCAAGTGGATTCGTTTTCTGGAATCACTAATAAATTATCACAAAGCTGGTGGCTTTAAAAAACAAAACCATATTCTCTCATAGGTCTTGGGGCCAGAAGTCCAAAATCAAGGTATCGACCGGGTAATGCTCCCTCCAGAGGTTCTGGGGGAGGATGTTTCATTGCCTCTTCCAGCTCCTGATGCCTGCCATCATTCTTTGGCATCCCTTGGTTTGTGGTGGCATGATTCCAGTCTCTGCCTCTGTCTCCATACCACCTTCTCCTCCTCTGTAGGTGTGTAATCGCCCTCTGCCTCCCTCACATGAGGACACTCAGGATATCCTCTATGCCCCACTCAGAAAAGCCAGGATAATGTCCTCATTTTAAGATTCTTAATGACATATGCAAAGACTTTTTTTTTTCCCAATAAGGTCATATTCACAGGTCAGGACATGGCTCTGTCTCTGGGAGTCATTAGCAGACTGCTACAGTCAGAGAGCAGATATTTTAGGATTTGTGGCCTAGATGGCATCTGTCACAACTACTCAACGCTGCTATTGTAGCCTGAAAGCTGTAAGTGATTTTTTAAAAAAACAAATGAGCTGGCTATGTTGCAATAAAACTTTATTTACAAAAGAGGTGAGGGATTGCAGTTGACTGTGTGTGGTACTGAAGTTTGTAAGCCTGGTGATCTGTGCAAATGAGTACCGTATATGGTGGGTGCGTGGGATCCTATCTACTGGGATAGGATTGATGGTTCATTATCAGACCTATTCTCTAATGCCAATGGGAGGGGACTGATGAAACCACGTACACACATAAATATGTCATAATACATTTCAAGTTTTCTGGGAAGGTCTTTCAAGAATCTACCAACACCATCCCAAATGTTGAAATCATTGCTTTGTGGCAGTTGCACCTTTGAAGCACATATGGAAGACGTGCAAGATTGTGGTGATACAATAAATTTGGCAGAAGACTTTTTGAAAGAGCCTAAAGGAAACTGCAATCAGGTATAAGCCTTCATCTGACACACATGGAGCCAGAGACTGATATCATCTCAGCGCAGAGTTGAGAGTTATCCCTGTTTCTGGGCTCCTGCTTCCTGGGTAGCATGTCAGGGCACCAACCGGGGGAGACAGGATGACCCCCTAGAGAGAGTTCAGGCAAAGTGGGATGCCAGCATTGTTCTAAATGCAAGGTCCCAGTGAATATTGGCATGAAAGGAATCCTGTCGAATCCTTTCATTTCTGGCAGCTTTGGGGCCACTGTGGAAACATGTAGCTTCAGTTTCTTCATTGTGACCAATGCTTATGCATAATATTGGAGACGTAAACTAGTGATCAGAAATGCAGTCCTAAATAGCATTTCTAGGTAAAAATTAATAGCTAACATTTACTGAGCATAACTGTGCCCCACATACCGTGTTAAATAACTTGCAAGTTACTTACTTGTGCATACTTTAGTGGTTTTCAGTGGGAGGGACGGTGCATATTTATTCCCCAAAGGACATTTGGCAATATCTGGAGACATTTTGTGGTTGCTCTAGTTTGGGGGTTGGGGGGCTGCGGGGCTACTCGTGGCATCTGCTGGGTAGAGGACAATCATGGTACTAAAACACCTAGAACACACAGGACAGCCCCCTACAACAAACCCTGATCTGAACCAAATGTGTATCGTGCTAAAACTGAGCATCTTTACTGTCACCCAGTGAAATACACCCAGTGTCCCTGTATAATTGATGAGGACACAGGCTTAAAAAGTTTATGTTACCTGTTCAAGAAAATTCAGTCTGATTACTATTTTGACTCGTAGTTTTTATAGTGCATTGCTTGTCTAGGTCTGGATATTTGTGTCCCCCGCAAAATTCACATGTTGAAATCCTAATCCCCGACATGATGGTGCTAGAAGGAAGGGCCTTTGGGAAGTGATCAGCTCATGAGAAGGGAGCCTCATGAACGGGATGAGTGCTCCCTCCCACCACAAGAGGACACAGTGAAAAGGCTCTTTCTAGGAACCAGGAAGAGGGCCATCACCTGATCATACTGACGCCCTGGTCTTGGACTTTCAGCCTTCAGAAGTGTGAATTTCTGTTTATAAGCCACCCTGTCTGTGGTATTTTATTATAGCCTCCTGAACAGACCAAGACATTGCTCAATCTAAAAGCTATTTGCTGAGACATAGGTTCAGTGAGCCAGTTTTTGAAAATGTATGCCAACTGACTTCTAAGGAAAGCAAAATAAATGTTAATGGAGCATCTAATTTATGTTAAGCATGATACTGGATCCTGCTGTATACATCGTGAGTGGTTCCTTTGCAGTATCACTGTGTCCATTTTCCAGAATAGAAAGCCGAGGTCCAGAGACGGTTTACTTGTTCAAGTGCATTGTTGTAAGTGGAGCAAGAATTTGAATGTAGATGTGTCTGATTTTAGAACCTAGTCGCTTGTTTGGCACAAATCTGTTCTCTTATTGAGAGCTGAGGCTAGAGAGGGAATTGAGTAATTTTTTATTCCTCTTCATTCTTAGTGCAGAGTCCTTATGACAGGATTGTTTTAAGCAGTATACAAGATGTCTGAAATTGTGGACCATTCTTGGACTTCTCTGTTTCCAGCCCCACACGTTGTAATTCCTTAAGGTACAAGATAGCAATGACAGCAAAGCAAGGTTTGGAGAAAACTCATTCTCTGTTTTAAGCGAGTGACTTTAAGCAAGTCACATTTATTTGAACAAACTGCAGAACGTATTTTGAAGATAGGGGACAATAAAATCGTTTAATTGTTAAAATGAAATAAAATGTCTTTGTTTGAAATATATTGTGAAAGAATGAGACTTCTGAAATTTATGATAATGAGTAAAACTATTGGGGCATAGGCATTAGGGTGATATGGAATTCATATTACTTGAAAGGGAAGCGTTTACATAACTTCCTAATGGGTCTGCCATTTATGATTCAATAGTTCTTCTCCCATTTAAAAAATAAATTGCATATTTCATTATGGCCTATTATCTTTCTCTCTGTTGATTTGGTAACATTTCTGTAATTTACTCTATATTAAAAAAAAGAATAATAAACGAGTTTAATAATGTCCTCAAGCCTCTTAGCACTTATTGTTTTCCCTTTTCATGGCACTATTTTTAAAAAGTATCTGCATTCTTCCTAAACTTATTCTAAATACCCATTTCTCTTTGAGCTTTGAAAGACCAATTAATATTGAAGTGGCAACATTCAGTCCTTTCTGTACTAATCTTACTGGTAATACAATTCATGTAGCAATGAAAGCATTTTTTTTGCATGTGATTAGTAATATTATATTACTTTTTGCTTGAGATGGTCTTGAATCTCAGTTGTTTATTATTTTACTTCCAGACCCAGTATATCTAAAGGTGACGGGTGTGTTCCTTCTATGACCTGGATTCCCTATATCAAAACAATCCTCTTTTGAGAAGTAGATGACTTTGGAAGGAGTAAAGAAAAGACAGTCTTTCTGTCCACAGTTCTATCAGGTTTAAACGTACTGTGCGTGTTACAGACATAATCATAGATTAGAGATGGTATGTTTAATTTACTTCTTTCTGCCCTGAAGGGTGTTAGCACCAATTGTTAGCACCAGTAGCTATGTGATAAAGTAGACCCTGAAAGAAAAATTGTCATTCTGGTTTACATGGTAACCATGTGCCGCCATTTTGCTTAGCCATTAGACATGATGGGTAGGAGTCCAGTTGGTACTTCTCCCCCCAATTCCTGGTACTTGGGACATACTAAGGATGCACTGCAGCAGTGGTGTTATGGTTTCCATGTGAAATAACCTCTTTTTATCCTTCCCATGCAAGAGAACATCTAGTGGCTTCCCATATGTGTCTGAATTCACAGTTATCTTACTTCTATTAAGTCTCTTCCAATCTAACCTTCCTCAAATCCTTCTAAGCTTCAACTGTATTATTCTGTGTCCTGGTTTCCAGATAGCTCTCCATTTGATAACTTTTTTCCTGCCCACCTTTCCAACTTCATCTTACACTATTCTCCTATTTGTCCACTTCATTACAGCCAACTGGTCTCACAGGGCTTCACTTGCTACCGGTCTTTCTTATTGGCCTCTTACTTGCCATTTCCTTAGTCTGAAGTCTCTTCCTTTCATTCTGTCTCGCTCTGTATCTTCTGGGATTCAGTTTGAATGCCACCTTTCTAGAGAGGCTTTCTGTGTATACACAGGGGTACCTTATCCTTCTCTCAGACCACCCTGCTCTTTTATATTACAACATATTTGAAAATATGTCATTTTTACTTTGTTTCCTTGTTTTATTGGACTTTATTAAGCTATAAGGGCCGTGAGGGGAAAACTTTGTCTACTTAACTCAATTCTGTATAGCCAAAATTATTCTGTGTTCATAACTAAGTACACTGAAAAGCATTTGTAAAACAAGTAAATGGCTGATGGATGGTGTCCTCTGTATGATGGGAGGAAATTCCCTGTATTCCTGAAGGCCCAGCCCCAGATCTTAAATGATACCACCTGAGCTGTTATAATTTCTTCTAGTTCCTTCCTTCTTTGGTTAAAATTTTCAGAGAGTCCTCATCCTACTCCTTTTTTAAAAAAATGTTTGTTTATTTTGAGAGAGAGCGTGTGTGCACATGTGCACAGGAGAGACAGACAGAGAGAGGGAGGGAGAGGGAGAGGGAGAGAAATAATCCCTAGCAGACTCTGCACTGTCAGTGCAGAGCCCAACATGGGACTCGATCTCACAAATCCTTGAGATCATGACCGGAGCTGAAATCAAGAGTAAGACCCTTGACCGACTGAGCCACCCAGGTGCCCCCTCATCCCACTCCTTCATGTAGGCTCTGGTGAAAGCACATACTTTTCAAGCATTTCAAGAGCTTAAAGTAGTATATCTGGTGACTTATCAATGACCCAATACAAATTGAAATGTCACCCAGAATCCTGTTATAATTGTGGTTCTATTGAATTTGTAAATTAGCTATGGTTAGTTGTATCTAAGGCATTCCATGAGACTTTTTTGATGTGTGTCCTTAGGTAGATCACTGGGCTCTAGGAAGGGAATGGGAAGAGGGCTTGTGTTGGACATAGAAACTTCCAGGATTTGTCAACCCATATTCTTTAATTTGTGTTTTTCATGTGTTCTCTCTCTTTTTTTTTTTTAACGTTTATTTATTTTTGAGACACAGAGAGACAGAGCATGAACGGGGGAGGGTCAGAGAGAGAGGGAGACACAGAATCCGAAACAGGCTCCAGGCTCTGAGCTGTCAGCACAGAGCCCAACGCAGGGCTCGAACTCATGGACCATGAGATCATGACCTGAGCTGAAGTCGGATGCTTAACCGACTGAGCCACCCAGGCACCCCCATGTGTTCTCTCTTTGAGCCTTCAAATGGCTCCCTTTAGGAAAACAATTTTGTTGAGGGAACATTGGATCAAGTTTGCAAGATTAAAGCATGAGTATCACTAGATTTCATTTTACCAATTGCAACTTCTAGTAATAAACACATTTATCATCATTTTGATAATAAAGGCAATTTGTTTCATTTTCCAAATTTGAGCACTGTTAAGTATGTAGAAGAGAATGAAAAATCACCCATCACATCAGCCCCCATATTACCTCTGAGAGCATGAACTTTATCTTGCTCAGCATTCTCTCTCTGGCACTTAGTGTGATGTGGGCACGTGACAAGTACACAATAAATGTTGAATAAAGAACCTGTACATTGCCCATGTCAACAATTTGATATATACTTCTTTATGTATGTGAATGTAGATAATTAAGACCGGTGGACTGCCTAAGGTGTAGGCAGCAGGAGGTGGTGCATTGTCTGTAGAGAGTTCAGTGATAATAATAATACCAAGAAAAATGGGTCTGCATTTTGTTATCACCATGCTTGGGCAATTCTAAACAGTGGCAGTGATAAAATAGTCCCCTTGTAGCCAGACTCACTTCCACAGCCTCACCTGATACCCTAAAGGGAAAGAGCACACGGTATGTTAAACTTCATCTCAAGAGTTTTTCTTCTTTTCTTCTTTTTCTTTCTTTTTCTTTTTTTTTTTTCTTTTTCTTTTCTTTCTTTTTATTAGAGAGAGAGAGAGCGTGTGAGCAGGGGAGGGGGCCAGAAGGAGAGAGAGAGAATCTTAAGCAGGCTCCATGCTCAGTGGGGAGTCTGATATGGGGCTTGATCCCACAACCCTGGGATCATGACCTGCACCAAAATCAAGAGTCAGATGCTCAACCACCTGAGCCACCCAGGTGTCCCATGGTCCCAAGGATTTTAAGTAATACTTTGTCGAAAGCAGTTTTCTGCTAAATACTTTTACATCTTTTGGTGAAAGCATTTGGTAATGTATTTCAATAACCTTGAAAGTATTCCTGATCTTTCAATCTCTCTTTTGGGATTCTACCTGAAAGGTAGCATGAAATGCAGATGAAAATTTATGGGAAATGATGTTCATCCCAGCATTATTTACAGCAAAAGTGTAGACATAACTTAAATGTTGAACGCTGGAGAAATAAGCTACTTAATCATGGTGGTGGTGTGGACTTAGTCATCCTCATAAGGCAGACTCTTATGCAGACATTAAAATGACATTTATGCAGCCTTTTAAAGTGATGTATGGAAAACTCAGTATTTTTTTTTAGGTGGATCTAAGCATGAAGCATCTACTAACTGATCAGAAGTATGTGCAGTGGGGAACACCCTAAAACAGAAACTTGGCAGAAAAAAAATGTATATTTTCACTGAGAAGAGTAATAGTGGAATACTAGGAAGGTGCAGATTTTTGCTAGCGTATCAGTTTTTTCAGCATTTCTAGGAACTAAACACAGCATCAGAAATAAAAACTTAACATGCGATTATTACAAGGATAGTACATAGAAGGTATAGGTATGGAGAAGTTTTAATAATGACTTTTAAATAATGCAGTTAACGAGTGAAATGTGCAAAATTCCAGTTCTCAGTCTCTTGATGGCGGTCGTTATCCTGCTCAAAAAAACTGTCAGTTTCAGTGCGAGGCATCAAATCTGCTCTAACTTTGCGGATCGGTACCGCTTTCTCCCTTACCAGGCATGAACACCTTGACCTCGGCTAATGTGAAGGCGAAGGTGATGGTTACTCATTCAGGAAATGAATCAGGCAACCAAGCAGCTCAACCACTTGGAGGAGGTTTATATCAGCCTTATTAAGACACTGTGGTTACCTGTTAACACTAGTGCTTTTCTTTTTTTTCTTTTGAGATGCCTCAACTTTTTCCAATTATTTTTCATTCCGATGTATTTCCATGACCCATCAGCAAATTTCCTTAGTGTGAATTTTTTGAACCAGAGTTTCAGAAATGATAAGAATTACTGATACTTTTTCACATTTGAAATATCGGCTTCATTTCTCCCCCCATCACTTAACAAAGCTGTTGCTATTAGGGGTGCCTGGGTGACTCAGTCAGTTCAGCATCCGACTTCTGCTCAGGTCATGATCTCACGGTTCATGAGTTTGAGCCTAGTGTCAGGCTCTGTGCTGACAGCTTGGACCCTGGAGCCTGCTTTGGATTCTGTCTGCCTCTCTCTCTGCCCCTCCCCATCATACTTTGTTTCTCAAAAATAAACAAACATTTTAAAAAATTAATAAAGCTGTTGCTATTAGAAAAACAACTGAAGAATTCATGATTAAATATTGATTTAATACCTGTGTTGTGGTTTATGGGGCAAAATAATGATGAAATATATGTTCCTGGCCTCAAAAGGATTCTAAGTGTTTTAGCCAGATTACTGAAAGTCTACATTCTAAGAAGTTTTCAACAATTTCTTTCTTGTGCTTTTTTTTTTTTTTTTTTTTTGGTTTATAATTTTCTTGCCCTCCAAACTCTAAAAGACAGAAAATGTGTCTTTTCACTTTCCTATTTCACACTGCCGCGTGTTGCCTAGGACTTATTTATAAATGAGTTAACACTGAATTATGACTAGGATAAAGTTTTAAGAACTTCTTTGTGTTATATAAATCTTTTACTCTTTGAGGATTTTTACAGCAGGGAAAAAAAAAAAACTTTGACACTCGGGCTAGAAGAAAGTGAAGTTGAATATCTCATGGCCAATTAAGTTAGAATGTAAATTAGAACTTTGCTTTTAAAGGTAGGCTATCCTTTTGCTGTCTTATCAAAATTCCCAAAATACTAGAATGTTGGCCAAAGGGAAAAATAATCTTCTTATTCCTCAAATCCCTATTTCTGTAGCTAATGCCTTTATTGTCATTTTGAGGATTGTAAATATACTTTTAAGAAACGAAATGTGGCTGAAAGGCATATTGTTCCATTATTTTAAAAGTAAAGCATATATTGAAAAAATCTTTTGCCTAGAGTTTCACATGAACTATCACACAAGATAGGCTGGAGAGTTAAATATAAGAGAGAAAGAGGCACAATCCAATCTGTATACTGTAGCCAGGGTATAAATAAATATTGGCATGTCATTCCCAAGATTAAAAACTTTCAGTGACTCTCCATGATTTTATGAATCAAGCCCCAAATAGTTAACATGATCATGAGGCCCTGTATTACACATCCCCAACTGGCCTCACTCACATTAACCTCTGCCACTCTCCTCTCCTCTCTCTATGAGTTCCAGCCAACCAGATCTTCTTTTATATCCTAGAATGGGCCATGTTACCTCTTACCCCAAGTTCACTGCAAACACAAGTTCTTCTCCTGGAGCCTCCCACCCCTTCCCTGGCCACCACCTGTGTGTGTGCCTATACTTGTTCTTGTCTGGTTCCCTAGAACCAGATCCCCTGAGATATGAACTTACAACACCTCACACTGTTTCTTCAAGTATGTATCACAATTGTGAGTAAATCATTTTGTTACTAGAATTAAATGCCTTTCCTCTCCCTGAAAATGTAAAGTCTAGAATAGTCATTATGTCTGTCTGGATCGTATTTTAATCTTCAGTTTTAAATGCCAGCAAATAGTAAATCCTCATATGTAGAATGGAGGAAATTGTAGACTCTGGTGTATGGGAAAGTCGTAAGGAACACGTGAGACAGCTGCTGAAAGGGCTTAGTGTAGATTATGGCAAACAGACTTTTTTTTTAAGTTTATTTATTTTGAGAGAGAGAGGGAGAGAGAGAGCATGAGTGGGGGAGGGGCAGAGAGAGAAGGAGAGCGAGAATCCCAAGCAGCCTCTGTGGCTGTCAGCATAGAGCCCGATGTGGGGCTTGAACTCACAAACTGTGAAGTCATGACCTGAAACCAAAACCAAGAGTCAGACGCTTAACCAATTGAGCCACCCAGGCAGCCTGCAAATGGACTTGTTTTAAGACACCCGGAGCCCTGGATTATTGGTGGAGTTGGCAAAGCTTCACCAGTACACGCTGGACAGTCTTCCTGTCTACCTGTTCACTGTTTCTCTAGGGATGCCTGGGTGATTCAGAGAGGACACCATAGAATTTATTAGTAAGCACAGTTAAGGCACTTGGATACCAAGATGGGAGATATGGATCAATCCATCTGAGCTTTATTGAATGTTGTTAGATGGCCACCATGTGGAGGAGTACAGGGAGAGGTCCGTTCCCATTCTGATCTGAAGGCAGATGTTATAGGCCACTTCCGGAGACCTTTTTGCTTCTGAAAAGCCTAGTTAGTTTGCTCATATTCCTGCTATTGTGATTCTCACTCTCTGACTCTTGCCTAATGAAATCCAAAAGGTATTAATAACAACATTTGAGCACCTTTGTTATGCTGGGCCCTAATCTAGGTATCTTAAATGTATGGAATATTTAATTCTCAGAGTGATCCTATGAAACAGGATTATTACCGTTCCTAATCCCATGACATTAGAGTGGTTGCCCTGGTTACACAGCTAATAAATTGGGGGAGCTGAGGTTTGAATTTAGAAAGTGTAACTCTTAGCGGCTCATGCTTTCACCACTGTGCTGGGCTGAAGAAATGGTTCTAAAAGCAGCCTGTTGTTCATAACACTGTGAAATCTGGATTCCAACAGCCATTTGAGAGTTTTATCCTCTCTTCTTATCACATATCAAGAGAAAAAGAAATGGTGAATCAGTTGTCCCTATTTGACCAAAAGTGCCCTCATCTTCCTGGATCTTTGCTCAATCAAGATTAATTGTTCACTAAAACAAAGGGGAAAAAAATGGGGGTGTGGAGGAGGACTATTCAGGTTAGCAGGGTATCTATACCAAAGACCTTCCACTAAATTCTTCAACCCACTCATTTTCTAGATTAGAACTGGGGAAAAAAGGTAGTGGTTTACAGTAGAAAACAACAGGAGAATGTCAGAGACAGAAGACCTAAGAAAACATGGCTTTGAGGGACAGGGCACAGTGAGAGACAGCTGCAGAAATAAATCATGGAGGAGAGCAGGGTAGGGGACCTTTGGCAGCTTTAAGGAGCAACAGGGAAGAGGTTGAATCCTAAAGGATCAAGACGTTTAACTCAGCAAGTTCTCTGTAGTAAACTGTCAAAGGATTTCAGCCGTACAGTGTGAGAGGAAAAAGTTAAAGTTTTCCTTGAAAATTAAAAACAAACAAACAAAAAACTACCACCTTGGTTGGCAGAGCTCACGCCTTCACAATGTCAAATAACAGGGCAGTACCAAACTTTTACTTAAATTATTTATAAGTGATAAAGTAACACTAATCAGAGTATGAATTTTTAATGTTTGCTGTTGAATATTCTATAATTCTCTGCATTATGTCTTTGATGACATGGTCTGCTGAAAATGGAAAATTCCATATTTCCTGATATTTTTATTCAGTTACTTCCTTGTAATTTGTTGGTTTTTTTTTAGATAGTCTTAGCCACAAATGATGTACCTGTTATTTTTGTGGTGCTTCATTTGAGATAGTTGGGAATTGATGAGCTGTAACTAATTAAATGTAAGGAAGTTTCTAAGAAAATTTGAGCAGATTTCTAAGACATTGCATTAATAAGTGGCTTTTCATTGTTTTTATTTTTTTATTCAAATTGTCGTCTAGTTGACGACTCTTCCAGACATATATATGATAGAAGTGTAGGATGCTACTAGAATAGATTCTTTTAGGCTATGAATAATGCTAACCAGCATCCTAAAACAGGAAATAAAGGCAACCCTTAACAGGCACACAGCAGCATGAAAAATTCAATTCAAATGTAACCCGCTACAGCACTATATGTTGGCCAATAAAAGTCTCACGCAAATATAGCTTTATGGATTCAAGGAAGAGTTGTTAGTTTTAACTGCATTTTAACAACCAGACCACATAAAGTCTATGGTCTTATCTTTGGCTATAGAATATGATCTGTTCTCCAAATGACTAATCTGTTAAATTCAGCAATTATTTATTCAATACCTACTGTTGGAACGTCTAACTCGCAACATGCAAATGTTGGATTGCCTTGCTATGAGCGCTTTCTTGTGTGTAATGAATTTATCTAAGGAGAAAATTAGAAATGAGGGGATGAGAAAAGAAGTAATTTGAATGTCATAAGAATTCAAAGAAAAACTTCAGACCATTCTGATTTTATGCGTTTTACTTATTGGTGGCAATTGATGTACTTCTTGAAGTCTAGCGATTTTATAAGTCTAAAGAGCCTCGATGTTGAAACAACATACTATTAAAAACAAAAAAAGCATGTCAAAAGAAATGTTATCGAAAACTGTTCCGACATCTGGTGTTCGTTTCATAAGTGGAGGAAAAACAAAACCGAAGCATAAATTGGATTGTGATTCCTGGCATGGATATGCAGTGGCATATATTTAGACTTTGGATATTACTATGAAGATGTTCTGCTCTTGTAATTCATTTGTGAGTTTTGCACAAATAAAAAAATATTTGCCTCCAGGTGCCTGGTTTAATATGAGATCCCTTTTTGCTCATAAGTGCCCTTGCTCACTCTCCAGGTGTTTGTTACTTCAACTGCATGAGGCTTTCTGAACATCCTTTGTGTCTGGGTAACTTGTGATTGGTAAAATGTAGGTGCATGGCACGGATCCCAGAAATGAGCCTGAAACGGCATATTGACTTTTGAAATAAGCAGGTATTTTCTAAGTCAGTGGTCCAAGACTGTGACAGGATCACCTGTGGAGCTCCTGAAACTAGAGACGGGCTGGCCCCTCCCCAGACCTGGGGAATCAAAAGGTCTAGGATGGTAGGTCTAGGCCATCTATTTAGTTGTCATCGTTAACCTTTTCAGGTGAATCTCACTCACAGCTAGGTTTGCAAACCCCTAGTCTAAATAATTAACAGTTGTGCACAACTTTATAATTTATAAAGTAGGTCACAATTTTAAATCTGTTTTATAGACTGAGAACTCAAAATTTAAGAGAAGTGAAATGATTACCTAGGATTATTATTTTTCTTTTCACTGTTAGGGACCTGACTTTTTAAAATTTTTTTTTTAATTTAATTTTTGTTTGTTTATTTTGAGAGAGACAGTGCAAGTGGAAGAAGGGACGGAGAGAGAGAGAATCCCAAGCAGGCTCTGCACTAATAGTTAGTGCAGAGCCTGACGTGGGGCTCAAACTCACCAACCTTGAAATCAATACCTAAGCTCTAATCAAAAGTCAGACACTTAACCAACTGAACCACCAAGGAGCCCCAGGGACTTGACTTTAAATCTAGACTTCTGATGCAGAGATGCTGGCTTTCCCCCTCCTTTTGACCAGTTTTTTTTTTTTTTTGGCCATAATATACATACAGAAAAAAAATGGCTCTGTCATTTTGTATAGCCCAGTGAATTCTTATGAACTGAATACATCCATGTAACCAGTCCCACAAATGCCCTCCTGTGGTTCCCATCCAGTCAGTGACTGCCCTGCCCTCATGAGAGTAATCACTATACTGCTTGTACCTGCATTGCATAGATTCACCTGTTTGTTTTGTATTTAGATAAATAGAATTACCTAATATGACCTCTTTTGTCTATGGCTTCTTTCAATGATCATTACATCTGTGAAATTCATCCAAGTTGTTTTGTGCAGCAATAACTGATTTGCCCTTATTATTTATTATATTTCCTTGTGTGAATATATGACAATCGTTATCCAGTCTACTACTGATGAAAATTTCCATAGTTCCAGGTTTTATCCATTGCCAACAGCACTCTCTCAACATTCTAGTGCGTGTCTTTGGTGAACATGCACTTACTTCTATTGGGTATATTTCTTGAAAAATCCTGAGCCTGTGAAATTATAATTTTGAAGGTGTAAATTGGCAGACATCACTTCTAGATTTTCCCTTCCAAACCTTCCTCTTCTTTATTATAATTCTCACCAGAACTCCCAACTTTATTAATGAAAACCTCCTTGAATAAAGGAAAAGGCAAATTAACTTACTCCAAGATATAGCATGTCTAGTAATGCCTAATCTATTCCAAGGGTCACTGGCTTGATTTAAAAGGACAACTTTCTGATTGTGGAATTTTAGGGCATAGGAGAATTCTAGGCAGAACTAAGCAAATTGTTTTCTCTTATTTTGGCATAGAGTTTGGTTTTGAGCCCCTTGGGACATAATTTTATGAGGAAATACAGAGTAATTTATTGGCTACTGACTGAGTAATCATCGTTTGACCATATATACTTAGACAGAATCCCTCTAGGTCCAGGTCCATCCTGCCAAGTAACACTGATCAGAGTATGTCAGCCTGCTCGGACAGTATGTTCGTTTGGCTTCAGTTATATCAGCAGTATCCATCCTTCAGGTGTTTGATTGCCCCTGAGTCCTTACCAGTGGATCCGAGGGGTGCTATGGACCTTTCCTATGGATTCTCTTGCATGGACCTTAGATCCTTTAAGGTTCATTGATATCATAAGTCATATTGAATATTTCCTGGTGCCTCTAAGGAACCAGGGGGGAAAGTGTGATTGATTAATGGCAAGTGCATGGGTTTTCCAACAGGGAAAAAAAAAAAACAAAACTAGGCCTCAGTTTTCTGGAGTATAAAGTTGGAATAATAACATTTCCATGAGATTAAGTAATATAATAGATAATTATGAGTCTAAAACAAGTATGAGCCTAATACAAGTTTCCGGTACTGAATAAATGATATCATTATTCGCTGCTAGAGGCTGAAGACTATATCTTGTTTATTCTTATAATAGTATCTGGTAGGAGGGCACCAGTAAATTTGTTTTTTAATTTTTTTTTAATGTTTATTCATCTTTGAGAGACAGAGAAAGAGAGACAGAGCATGAGCGAGGAAGGGGTAGAGAGAAGGAGACACAGAATCCAAAGTAGACTCCAGGCTCCGAGCTATCAGCACAGAACCCGACATGGGGCTTGAACTCATGAACTGCGAGATCATGACCTGAGCCAAAGTCAGGCGCTCAACCGACTGAGCCACCCAGGCGCCCCGGCACCAGTAAATTTTTAAAAAAGTTTTTATTTTAATTCTCGTGAGTTAACATACAGGGTTATATTAGTGGCACTGGTAAATTTCTTAGTGGTCTTGTGATACCTAAGTCCTGCTGGCTGGTGGGTAACATTCTCATGAAAAGAGGAAGCTGCTAGTTTTCCCTGTCGTCTTTGCCTTTCTGGATGAATACTGAATTACTAACAAAACTACAATATCTTTAAACTCTCCAAATCTATTCCCTATAAGAACATTCCCAAGTAACAACATCACAGCTAGGGGATTTGGGTTGAGTTAGGCTGTTATTTGCCTGAGAGTCAGAGGGTTATTTTAGAAGTATAGAAAAATGATGTTAAGGATGTCATCATTAGGAGCAGGTATTATTTAAATTCAGATTTGTCCAAATCCTCAGGTTTACCTCTGGTCAAGCATGTTAATAAAACCAGCAGAACTATTTTAATTGCTTTTTACCTCCATGTCTGGGCTTCAGTGTTAGGTATTAATTTTCTTCTGAGTGGTATGAATGGTCACATATGGAAAATAGATGTCGGCTTTCATTTAGGAAGTGACCATCAGTAGACTGTGCTTCTATTACTATGAATTTAAATACCACCAGCAATTCTGCCACCAAAGTACCAATAATTCTACCATGAATACCACCCCCAATTTCAGTATTACTGTCAACTCCATCACCAATGTCACCAGCCATTCCAAAATGAATATTCAAATTGACACTAGGCCTCAAAAAATACGCTAGGCTCTCAGAGTCCACACAAACCAAACACGGTTCATGAGTTTACTGACTACATAGTTTAGTGAAGGAAAATATATCATAAAGTTGGCATTATTCAATCCTACCTGGCCTACATGGCCCCGGGTGGCCTTCCTCTTGAGACACGTACTCTGCCCCTCACACGTTTTTTTAATTTTTATTTTATTTATTTATTTTCTTCAGCCACACTAGCTTGTTCCAAGTACCAGGGTTTACCAGGGTTTTTTGTACTTAAAGATGTTTGCATATTCTGACCCCTCTGCCTGGAGTAGTTTTGTCTCTGATCCTTAGGGGTTGAAACCCTTCTTATGTCTAAGCTCTTAGTTTAAATGTCCCTTCCCAAGAGGAATCTTGTCTAGCTTCTTCTCTACATTAGGATAGTAGGGATAACTGCTCTTACTTTTCCTGCTTGATCAGTATTTGCGGAAATGAGTGTTGAGTGCCTAGCATGAAGGTTGCAGGCAGCCATTGTTACTATTTGTATAAGAATAAAACTGCACTGGTGATCCATTGGACTGAAAATGAAAAACCAAACTGGATAGACTAGAAGGACCCCACTGAAGAGAGAAGCTTCAGGTCAGAGATTAGGAAGAAAGCCTTGGAGCGTTTATATGAGCCACAGAGAGTGAAGCTTTAGACCCATTTGGAGGCTGGAACACAAGCCCTTTAGAAGGTGCTGGATAGGTATGATAGTATGGTTAGTGAGGTGGAACGGAGTGTACAAAATATGAAAATAGCAAAGGGAAAGGTATATAATTAACTACTTCTGGCATGATTATAACTGAGGGTAAAAACAGTCTTTATTGATGAGAGTGGCTCTTAATCACCATTACGTGTCCTGGCCCTTTCAGAGTCTCGTGTATCTTTCTGATTTCCCTTTATCTCCTGTTCCTCCTCGGTCTCACAGTCTTTGGATACAAAGTTATTATGGAAATATGGACTTGAAGTTTCACCCATCTTTACTGCAACTAATTCCTATGAGTCTAGGCAAGGGGAGTCAGGATTTAGTCAACAGTTCTATTTTTGTTGTTGTTTTGTTAAAAGATAAAAATTATCCAACACACTTTGCATAAAGTTCCACAGAGAATATTCCTAAGTAATTATTCTGGCCCAGTTTCTTCCCTCTTTTCTTTAACTTGTTCTGTGTATGAGTCAGAGCATTAAACTCATCTTTAATTTAGCCTTATTCACAGTCAGTTTGGTGTAGTGGCATTAGGAGCAAAGATCATGGAGCCAGATGATTAACTTTGAATCCCAGCTCCAGGTTATGCTATGGTTGAGAACTTGGGTAAGTCACTTAGCTTCTCTCTGCCTTATTTCAATTATCACCACTTGCAAAGTGGTGATAATAATCATACTTAATAATACATAAGCCACAGAGTTGTTATGGCAATCAAATGAAATAAGGAACACAGACCAATTAGAGCAGTGCTTGGCACATATTAAGGACTGTTGAAATATGAGCTATCGTGATTGAACAACTAAAAACACTAGAGGGGGAATTTTAAGTTTTTGTACTTGTCCAAGGTTTAAATTGGAAAGTCCAAAAGTAATTGCAAAGACTGTTCTATAAGCTCAGCACATATTCCACCAAATCAACTGGTTTTGATCATCAGCTATGTTTTCTTTATGGATTAGAATATATCAAAGGTGGTTCCAGCCTCTTTTAAGCTTTTCTATTATATAACCTCATCTATAATAATAACCGTGTTGGTTAAGGAAATCATTATTCAAAGGACTGAATCATCTACATGCAAATGAATTTAGCATAATTTCCTTAAACATGGTAATCAGTAAAAAGAGAATATTCATTTTTTTCATAAGTCTGTGTCTGAAACAATTTAGCTACCTAAATGGGGGGAGGGGCCTATCCACCATTTAAAATCTCTCTGTGGCACCTTTATGAAGTGAAATTCTCTGTCCCCAGCAATTATCATCTACCCTTAACATAACATTTGATATGTATTTTATTTCTAGAGTCGGTATTTTTTACACAGGAAAGCCAGTTTTCTATTTTTTTTGCAAATGTTTTACTTTGGCTTTGTCCTGAGACTAACAATTATGTTAGTAGCTTGTTACCTGGGATGTGTTTGATTAAGATCAGGGCTTTCAGCATATTTTCCTTATTGTGTGACTTCAGTTTTTTGAATGTCTTCAACTGTTTGTTTGTTTGTATTTTGAGAGAGAGAGAGAGAGAGAGAGAGAACCATGCACACAAGTAGGGGAAGGGCAGAAGGAGAGTGAGAGAGAAAATCTTAAGCAGGCTTTGCATTCAGCGTGCAACCCCTTGTGGGGCTTGATCCCATGACCCTGGGATCACGACCTAGCCAAAACCAAGAGTCCGACATTTAGCCAGCTGAGCCACATGGGCACCCCATCTTCAACTGTTCTGATTATGCATCTCCACACAATAATCATTTGAGCACTCATACTCTATAAAGCGAAAACACTTAGGGGCTCCTGGGTGGCTCAGTCACTTAAGTGCCTGACTTTGGCTCAGGCTCAGGCTCAGGCTCAGGTCATGACCTCGCAGTTCCTGAGTTCCAGCCCCCCATCGGGCTCTGTGCTGACAGCTCAGAGCCTGGAGCCTGCTTCGGATTCTGTGTCTCCCTCTCTCTCTCTGCCCCTCCCCTGCTTGCACTCTTGTCTCTCTCTCAAAAATAAATAAACATAAAAATTAAAGCAAAACCACTTATTATACATTTATCTTACTTTCCTAACATAATGAACATTATAAATATGAAAAAAAGAAAAATAAAAAGGATAACAGAAAATGGCTAAATGTAACACCCCTTTCTGTGTCCTAATTGACTGGCACAGGTGTGGAGTACGTTACTTCGCTTTGTGTATCACTGATAGTTCAGGAAGTCTTTAGAGGCATTTGAAGTTCATAAGTATCACATGTCCTGATAAGACACAAAAACCATGATGAAATTTTTCCCTGCGGAAAATCTTTGGATTCACCGATTCAGCATTCATAGTTTTGATCTAAGCTTTAGTTAGACCCTGTCTCCCACACCCATGGGAGTTGGTTATGTGTCTCTGACTCTGGCAGCAAACCCATGGCTTACTTTCTTTGTAAGAATACATTAGGATTAAGTGTGGAAGAGGCACTTTAAGTAGATTTTACTAACTGAGGAGTCTTCTCTGATGTTAGAGAAATTGAAGGATGTTTTGGAAGGCAGCCTTGTTGAGACAGTGGGATGGTCTGTGAAAAATTTTGTGTTGTGAACAAATAATTTCTGAAGATCTCCTTTTTGTTTTTCTGGCATCTTTAGAGCTTACCTTCAGTGAATTGGAAGATTTTACTCTGTTCACCAATATATATAACATAGCTTTTCGCAGACACGACTATCAATATCAAACCTGGACAATTATAATCAGTGTTAGTAGAATTTCCAAGCTGTTGATAAAAATGCTGTTTTTAAAACTGCCTGAATCTTAGTCATTTCTAACTAATACAAAATTGGGGTGTACTTGAAAACTGCTTCCTTTTATAATAGTAAGAGAAATCTGAATCCATTGGCATCGCGCACATGAGAAAGAGATTCTAGATTGTTGTGAAAGTGAGTAATGAAAATGGAAAACTGCAGGCATGTAAGGAGGCGCAGGCTAATGGATCTTCAAGGGGTGATGCCTGTTCGAACATCGGTGCCAGGACAAAGACACATGTTGTATGTGGATGCTCAGGATGCCCATTAGTAGTATGTGGATGGAAGCAGACATATTTAAAACGTAATATTCTTAGTACTTTGTACAAACTAGTAATCTTTTTTTATTGGAAGGAAATGTTTCCTCCCCCTTAATTATTCCATCTGAATATCCAGTCCTGACATTTAAAGCAAAGCACGTTCAAATTTCCTTTGAAATTTAAACTTTGTGCTAAATTAGGGTTGTTTGGTGGGAAGTGAGTTTTGCATTTGTTAAGGAGATTTGGTTATAAAAGTTTGATTGACTCAAGACTCTTCAAGTGGGTGAATAGAGCCAGTGGCAAGAAAATGACAAGTAGAAGTTGGTGGGAAGGTGATTCATTGCCATTTCCTGTAGTTCCTGGGCTAAAGGACAAAGAACTGTGGATCAGGGGTCAAGAAATGAAGCTGTGGCTATTTCTTTTAGGATTTTGCTAGAACAATGAAGCACAATGCTAAACCTGTGCCAAGTATGGTGTCTATATTTTTCTTCATGGACAGAATGGTGCTTAGCTCCACACGACACAGTGGCTTCCCTTCCTATGGTCAACGATAGCTGCTCAGTAAATGAATATCGAATGGAGTTAGGGAGGACTTTTCTAAAACATGGTAGATTGCTCCAACTATTTCTTCCTCCAGATCCTGCTTCCCTTTCTTCTCTCTTCCATTTATATTTATTTATCAAGCTCAAGTTATGTATGAGGAATTATGTAAGGTTACCGGGCTTGCTCTCTTGGAGCATATATTCTGATGGCTAAAATTGAAACAAAGAACGTAAACAGGTTGAATAATTACAGATCACGACAAGTGCCGTGAAAGAACCGATGAAGGAGCTACGTTGGAAAATAACACGAGTGGTTGGGGGGATATGGTTCTGTGGTCAGCAGAGCATCTCTGAGATGGATACTTGAGAGATGGGCTGGAACAGCAGTCGTTGAGGGCTTGATGGAACCAAGTTCTGGAAAAAAAGCAGTAGCAGTGGCTGTGGTGATGACATTAGCTTTCAGATCTGGAGGAGGAGTGGTATGCCTAGAAAGTAATGAGAAATCAGACAGGAGCATTTCTTTTCTGTTGGTTGTCCCTCAAAACAAATTTCAAGACCGTGGTTTAAGGTCTTGTCCTAGGTTACCTGCTTTAGTTCCCCTGCTGGGTGGTTTTCTGTCTAGACCATCGTGATATTGCTATCCACCCTTGCTGCCAAGCCAACCTGGTGTCCACATTCACCGTGCACTTGTGTAAGCACTTATTCAGTCAACAGGGATTTTTCTAGCATTTACCAAGGCCAGATACTGTTTGGGGCCCTAGGGAAACAGGAGACCAAAAGACAGGCAAGGCTGAGGTCGGGGGAAAGGAGGCAAAGGCAGATGATAAAGAAGCAAAATACGAGTCAATGGAAATTGCCATGCAGAGACTTCAAAGAGAGTAATATGATAGAGGATTGGTGCGGAGGGGCCACTTCAAATGACATCTTAAAGTGAGAAGAGCCTGCCAGAAGTCAAGGGCCTGAAGTACACGGGCCCTTGCATTAGTTCCAGTGTAGCCCTTGCATCACTCTGACTCCGAGTTATTCCTACAGGCAGTTTCTTCTATTCTATTCATTGTGAGACAGGCAACACAGAAAGCCTCAGAAACTCAAGACTTGCTAAAAATGATGATGATATAATTTATTGAGCATATGGTATTGGCCGGTATTAGCTGGGTACTTTTACATGAATGGTTATCCCTACAGAGCAGGGTTTATCTCCACTTACAAAGGAGGCAGTGCTATCGTAGAGAGGGAAAGGAACTGGAGGTCATAGAGCCCATGAGGCTCAGGATTCAAGTGCTGGCAGTCTGGCCATAAACTCGAGCCAATCCTGGGAACCGTTTGCATTGTGGTGGGTGTGTGGGTATGTTGGGTTAGCCAGAAGGGAAGAATGCGGACCTGTCTCCCCACATACTTCTGTCTGGAGCTTCAAAATGCATCTTTGCCTCTAGAGTGGAAATCGAAACCATTCGTTCTTTTGATGTCGATTAGTGTGGTAGGCATGCTGTTTGCACGTTTGGATATGTGAAGAAAGTCTTATACAGACAATGATTAATATTTGGAAAGGGAGGCAAATATGTCAAGACATAGGTTTCACAAAATTTCAGATCTGTTAGATTGCATGTGGAAGTGATACAACCTACTTTTGAGTCTGTTGTGTGTGAAAGAAGATTGAAGAATTGTCTTCTCTCTCCCACCCTCCTTCCCCCCTCTGTCTCTCTCTCTCTCTCTCTTCCTTCCCATGTATTTGCCTGTTCAGAATATCAAAATCCAGAGCCCCAGCTGGTCACCCTGGGGGAGAATTATTTAAAAAAATCAGCTATATGTGTTCCCTTTTGAATTTTCTATAGGTAACGGGCCAGACTGGCGGAACTGACCTTGCCCCTGACTGTGGGGCAGGAAGATACAGGTCAGGGAGATCTCTAGCTTTACTTTCCTGCTCTGGCAGTGCTGTTTCCAAGGCCGAGGGGCACTGTAGCATTTAGAACTGAGCTCTAAAGCGCAACCTTTCTGGGACTGCTATTCACCATCACCTTCTTTTGAAATGGAGTATTATGTTGCACAGTAGCTTGTCCTCAAGAACTGGCCAGCATGCTATCAGCAAATGAAAGCACAGATGCTTTACCTGTGGAAAAAATGACCTGTTATTGTTATGGGTCTTATTGTCATCCTAAAATATATCTCCCTGCATCTCCCACAGATAGGCTATATCCTTTCATGCCACAAATAGCAAGTAGAATGAGGGGCTCTCAGCTTGCCAGAAGTCTACAAAGCAGGCTTAGTTTATCATTCACCCACTTTTGAGTTCCTTCTGCCCTGTTCCCGGCAAATGGCGATGTGACCCATCCTGAGATATGTCTAACCATCGAACTATTTAATTCCTGGGGAGCTTAGTCCAAACAAAGGAGTCTCTGTTTAGCCATTAATTTGGTTACCTATCTGTCCTCCATTCACCTCCTTCCTTGATCGGTCAGTTGGGAGGTTGTTTAATGAGGTATTGAGTGCTTACTATGTGGCAAGGAGTTTGTTAGCCAGGGACACAAAGACAAAGACATTATGGAATGATCTGCGCCCTATTTTCTTTACACTTATAATCCAAGAAAGGATATAAAATGTAGATAGTTGATGGCATTGTAGAATGACACTTGCTATAATGAAAATATGTACCGAGTTAATTAGGATCATTTGTCTGCCAGAGTGGTAGACAGAAAAAGGTGAGTTCTCTGCTTTAGATCGAATGGAATACAGGAGCAGTAGTCCCTCGCACTTGGCTTGTGTATCTGCGATTTTAGAAAACATACTAAAAACCTCTGGCAGGCTAGTCTAATACCCTTCACCTCTACAGATTGTTTGTAGTTTTGTCTATTCAAGGTCCTTTGCTTTGATGTCCACTCAGTGGCCTTCAAATGTTATTCCTTGAAACTAGATAACTTAGAAGAGAAGGTGTGTGATGAGTCTGTTTTTATTTTCAAGTTTCTTTTTTTAATTTTTAAATGTTTATTTTTGAGAGAGGGAGGGCAGGGGAGAGAGAGAGACAGGGAGGGAGGGAAAGCACGAGCAGGGAAGGAATGGCAGAGAGAGAGGGAGACACAGAATCCAAAGCAGGCTCCAGGGCCTGGGCTGTCAGCACAGAGCCTGACACAGGGCTCGAACTCATGAACGGTGAGATCATGACCTGAGCCAAAGTTGGAAGCTTAACCCACTGAGCCACCCAGGTGCCCCTCTTTCGAGTTTCTAAATAACTACATTAAATGAATTTCAGGGAAAACATCAAATACTAAAAAGTTTTGTCAAGCTTTTTAAATCTCATCTTTATCAATGAGAGGCGGCGTCTCAGGACATGCGCAGCATCTGCTTGTCCCTGGTGCGAAGTCCCTGAGACCCTTATTTAGGAGAACCTCCCAGGAGGAGGCTTCCTGTTCCAGTTTTGCTCCCGATCTCCCCAGGTACCGAAGCAAAGGCGAAAGCTTTCCGAAGTCCACACTAGTTCAGACACCCTCTGCTCTCTTCCTGCAGGAGCCAGGGACTCAGCCATTTGAAAGGGACTGCTCCAGGCTGCCTTTTGGCGCAATTTGTCAGTTTCTATTTTAATTCTGCCTACTCTCCTACACGCTTCCTCCTTCTTCCTCTGCAGGCTTTTCCTCTGCCCATCTACTTGTGTCTCCACATCCTGATTCTACAAGCTCCTCTCCTCCCCTTCTCCTGGAAATGCACACACATTCTTTAACTTCTAAACCTTCCCCTAAAACATTAGAGATCAAATAAGTCTCAAGAATTGCTGAAACTCTGTGTGTTTGTGTGAAGCCACTCCTTTCAGTGTCTTTTATATCTTTTTGAGTGGCTGCTCAAGCCATACCTTCCAGATCTGAGTGTTGTGTGACATTAAGCAAATTAATTACTCTCTCTGAGCCTCTATTTTCTCATGCACGAAGGCAAGACAGTAATACCCATTTAATGGGGCAGTTGAGCATTAAATAAGCTGATGTTGTTTATGTACTGAGTACGATGCTTCCTCCCCCCCGATGTCTATTAATTATATAATAATTCTGAAAAAGAAGCTAACATTTCAGATATGCACTAATATGTACTTAATAGCGGTTAGTAGTTTGTATACAAACAAGGACCCTGAACTGTGAAAGTAGTAGATGCAATTTCTGTTTAATAAATGTTAGTCTGTTAGTAGATTCAAATCTGTGTCAGTGGGAATCAGCATCAGTTCTTTTCCATGAGTGTGCAGACCTGTGGGAAGAGCCTCTTCCGTGTTTTACACAAGGCTTTGTGTGCTCATGGGGTGTGGGATTGTGGCCAGTGAAGTGGCAGGTTCCGGGATCTCTATGAGCATTATTTGTTTTATATGAAGCGGCAGGAAAATACAAGTTTGGGCCAAGGCAAGTTAGCCTCGTCAAAGGTTTTAAAGCCGAATGGTGATGTTCTCTGGAAACTGTCACAAACGGTGGCCATCTGAAACTCACCTAAAAACAATGTTTAGAAAATTTAAGATATATAAATGAACTTAAATTTGTACTTCTCTTCAGGCACCTTGCACAAATGCAAATATTATGCTGCTTTGTAACTTTACATATTAGACATTAATCTGATGATTTAATACTATTTCTAGTACAAGGGTCAGAAGCCCTTGTAAACCCAAAGACGGTGATCTAGTTATTATGGGATATTTTCCTAAACAGATTTGAGGCCATGTTTTAGTTCTTCATTATCATTTTATTAATTGAAAATAATATTCCTTTTGCTTGAAGTACCGTCTCCCTTTCATTGCCCTCCTATTCATTTCCTGAACTTTACATACAATTGACTATATTTATACTAGAAAAAAATGATTGGCTGCTTTATATTGGCTCAATTATGACAGTACTTTTATTCTTTTGCATTATTTTGATATGATAAGTTAATTTCTCTTTGAATAATGTCTTCCGTGAAAAACAATTAGCTAATATATTTGTAAAACAAATACTAGTCAAAAGAGGGCAGCAAGGTTTCTCTAATGTGAAATAAAGGAATTTCTTTCAGAAGAAACCTAGGGATTTAAGAACCGGGAGACTTTTGAAGTACTACAATATGCAATAGTGGTTAAAAAGTTAACCACTTTCCTAAAGAAAGTGTTAAATTTAACAATTTAACATCAGACAGCTTTCCACAAAGAGGCAGGCATCCTTGCAAAAGGAAGAAGTGGGAAACTACTAGTGAGCAAGGATTTTATCCTTCTTTTTTTGCCACTTCTGGCTTACTCTGGTCTTTGGGGATTTAAGGAGCAAGAGGTTAAAACTATAGAGTCATTGTGAAGTTGTACAAGCTGACAGCCTCCCTGAACTGCACCATATGGAAAAGCTCAAGGTTTTGGAGACAAAAAACACACCTGAGTTTGAATTCCAGCATGTCTGTTTACTGAGCAACCTAGGTCGTTGTCTAATAGCATCATTATCGGCACTACTACCTATGTCCATACTGGAAGAAGCATGTACTTTCCATAGAGGAAGTCCTTCAGGTTGGCTTATCCTCCTCCCTTTTCCCCCCTTACAAATAGAGAGGGAATCATGTTGAGAAAAGTTAAGTCAACTACAGAACAGTAGCCGAACTACAGGCATGATTCATAAGCCAGAAATGTCCAACCTCAGTCGGTTTTTAAGATGAAGACATAAAAATAACTGGATGCTGACTTTCTAGTTTTCAGATTGACTGGGGTTAAGAATAAGAACAGATATTGGAGACACTGGTGTTCTTACATTGATAGTAAGATGCAAATTTGGGAGGCCAGAGTACATGGGTGGCATGGAGCATCTTAAAATTCCATTCCTTTTGCCTTAGAAATTATATTTAAAAAAAATTTAATGTTTATCTTTAGTTTTGAGACAGAGACAGAGCATGAACAGGGAAGAGGTAGAGAGAGAGGGAGACACAGAATCAGAAGCAGGCTGCAGGCTCTGAGCTGTCAGCACAGAGCCCAATGCGGGACTTGAACTCATCAACTGCGAGATCACGACCTGAGCTGAAGTCGGACGCTCAACCCACTGAGCCAGCCAGGCACCCCTGCCTTAGTAATTCTATTAATTTGCTTACAGAGATATTTGTATTTTCTTACAAAGCTTCATAAATGGAGATTTCCATTAGGCTGGTTTTAAATGTTATGTTTTATTATTATTATTATTTTATCTTATTTTACTTATCTTTTTTAGAGAGAGCACAAGTGGAGGAGAGGGGCAGAGGGAGAAAGAGAGAGGAGAATCTTAAGCAGGCTCCACACTCACTGCAGAGCCTGACACGAAATTTGATCCCATGACCCTAGGATCATGACTTGAGCCAAAATCAAGAGTTGGACATTCAACCAAGTGAGCCACCCAGGCACCCTTCCATTAGCCTGTTTTTAAATAATAGAAAAATATTATACAGTGAAACATCTTGTGCCCATGAAGCACAAGATTTAAAGAGAATGCTTAATAACATGAGAAGTCTCTTGAGACCATATCCCTTGCAAAAAAGGTGAGGTAGTCAGTTATGCCCCCCAAAAGAATATATGCATTATCAAAGGCAGGAAAAAAGACTCAGATAGCAGCACTGTTTGTCTTTCCATGGTGGAATTAGAGATGATTTCTGTTTTCTTCTTTATACTCTTCTATGTTTTCCAAGTCCTTTGCAATGTGCATAGAATCATTAAATATTCAGGAAAAAAATCAAGGAACAGATGAAGTGAATCCATTGAGTTGAAGAAAACTGGTCAAGAACTCTAAGTGCAGGGGGAACCTTTCATTCTACAGCCAAGCCCCCTGAAGGCAAAAGACAGGATGGTCACATCAGCTCCTGGTCCTGGAAGGGCAGCTCACAGGCTGGAGCCCTCCGCCAGGGAGAGGCTGCTGAGGGGTACGGAGGAGAAGAGCTGACAAACATTCCTAACATATAGTGTTTGCTTAGTTTAACCATGATTCCTCTGGGCTGCAAAATAAACTCAGAGTTCACCTACGCCCAGAAACTGTTGTGCCTCACAACTAAGAGCTGGGATTTTTAGACTTTTCTACTCCTTGTAGGTGCGCAGTTTTTTTTTAAGTTTATTTATTTTTTTTAGTAATCTCTACATCCAATGTGGGGCTCAAACTCATGACCCTGAGATTAAGAGTCATGTGCTCTTCTGACTGAACCACCCGGGTGCTCCTGAGATGTACAATTTTTTAAAAAAGTGGAGAGTCATAGCATGGCATGAGCTCCTGTTTTCATTTTGCAATACAGAGTATATTGGGAGTAAGGAAAAAAAAAACTACCATCTATAATCATAACGATTTTGTAAAAGAAAGAGCTCTACCGCAAAATGTAGGCATATATATAATACATCATAATCTGAGAATGAGACAGTATTTTAATCGGATACATTATGCCCTGTGAAAACCTCATTATATTTTTCTTTTAATTTTGTAATAGATACATGAAAACATCACAGTGGACCATCATGGGTCCGGGGATTCCCACTTAAGGAACCACTAACTGATATTAGGCTAACTCCCCTATAGCCTCCTCACTTCATTTGAACAATGATCGCTGTGCCTTTTGTAGAAATGAAGGCACTGAGGTCAAGGTGGTTTAAGAGGAGCATTGGATAGGTCTGACCAGATTTTATTGTACTTTCTGCAAAGTCCTCATATTTGTGTTCATAGTGTCCTGAACAAAAAGAAAACCAAAGAATTGATTTAAATATAGAAATTGCTTAAGGAATGAGTTAAGGTTTAAAATAGTAATTCTATTAAATAAATGGTAATTTTGTTAAATGTTAAAAACATTGCTCATTGTCATTTTGGGTATTGCTAGGGTTAGCTAGGAGAGACCAGGAGCCTGAATCTACAGTAAAGGTCTATGCTTCTTACAAGGGGGACCATGGTAGATGAAAAGATGCTGACCAATGGTGGGGAATGATACAAGCTTAACTAATATGGGTAGAAGTTGCACAAACTCTTCTGTTCACAGAGAGCTTTGAGCAGGGAACATGGTGACCTTCTAGACAGAGACACAAGCTTCTATGGCCCTCATGTCCCCATCTGAGAGTCTGTGAGAGGCTCTTACCCTAACTCTGTTAGGGAGTCTCTCTCAATGCTCTCCTACCACATCCTAACTGTTCTGAGTCCAATTCTTTGCCTGTAACCCCAGAACATTCCTCAGTGTCTACTCTGAGATTGAATGACTTGGAGATACATCTGTAGACCTTACATCTCTTTGCTGGGCTCCTGCCTAAGAGCTATTCTTTTAAAAAGAGAAGGGGATTAAATAGAACCAGGGTCAGAGAACTTCTGGTGACCCAGGGGGAATGGTGATCTGTATTAAAAATGCTCTACTTTAGGTCAAGAATCCCAAAAGTTCTTGTTTGACAGTTGAACTTTAGTTCAGTTTGACATTGAAATGTGGGGAAATTAGGAGAATAAATCCAAGACACGAACCACTAGGGTACTAGGGAATGTTAAAAGGTAACCTGAAGTAGATTAAAATTTTTAAGAGTTTATTTGAGCAAAATTGGATTTAAATTGGGCAGCATCCTATCTAGAAAGGAGCTCCAAGGAGCTGTGCCAAATGTAAGACTTTTATGGGAAGAAGAGAGCAGGAACAAGGAAGTTATACTAGACCAAAAAGCAGGTTGGTTATGGCAAGGCCACTTCCCTTTAGGAGAGAGGAGCGGTCTGCCAGGCAGATTACTAACTAGTGGTGAGCAGGTGATTCCTGATTGACTGGTATGAGATTCCATTTCTGTGAGAGAGCTGACCCTGGAAGTTAAGTCTCATTTTGGTGACATGGGACCAAGCATAAGCCACACCATTTGGGACCTGTGGTTTTTTTTTTTTTTTTTTAATAGGTCCCTCTGGTACCTTCCAGGGAGATCCCATGTGACTTAGTTACACATTGAATTAGAATGGTAACTTAGCATTTGCTGTTAATGGAGTTCCTTTTCAGTGTGCTGATTTTGATCCTAGTCAGTGTGTTTTTGCTGACCATTAATGGTTTTGATTCAACTCTAGCAACTGAATGGTGTCTGAGGTTGACTGGCCTCTAACAGATGGTCTGGTCTGCACGTGGCCTGTTATATTACTACAAATTTGGGAGTGTTCGGATGCTAAGAATCCAGATTCAGGCTCCCAGTAGACAGAAGATATTTGCTTTTATCATGAATATCAAATAAATGAGTAGTCCTACCATTTTTTTCCTTTGAACTTTCACTCACTTTTTATGATGAAATATACATTAGAAAAATTAAAAGCGGCTCCATGCTGTCAATCACTCAAAAATCCAGTACGTTCCTTTTTCAAAGAATTTCATGAGGCAGTCTGCTTCAAATCTATTTTAACTTTATTTTTTAAAAATAGCATTTTATTTTATTCTGTGGAGCAAGGGTATATTTGGCTCTACAAGTAATTCTGCTTGAACAGTTCTTACTTTCTCTCCACTTGGTTTTGGAGAAAGGAAGGCTTTTCTTCCTTCCGCTATTTCTGGTTACTGCATTTCCTCTTTTAAAGCTCTGCTATGTCAGGATTTCTTCACCTGGATCCCCCAACAGGGTTCAGGGTTTCAGTAAACCTACATAAGAGTAAAAATGACACCTATGTTTTGCCAGCTTCCAGCTAACTGCAACTTAACAAGTCCTTCCGTTATGGATATAAGCCATAGAAATTGTGTGCAACTCCATTACTATAGATAAATCATAGGTAGGTCATAATCATAACATCACATTGTCATTTTTGCATATTTTATTAATAGTTCCAGTAGTTATTGGACACATTTCTACATATTCATAGTTGATATTTTTACAGTGAAGTGTATTTCTGTGTCACAGAAATATTCTTGTAATGTTTTGATAGCTTTCCCCAATATAATTAGTTCCCTTTATAATGCTATGTATTTTATTTATTTAAACCTGCTGTTCTGAGAAGGGGGTCCTTATGCTTCATAAAACTGCAAAAGGAGGCCATGGTTCAGAAACTATTGAGAATTTAAATTGCTTTTTCTGAAGTCTCCTTTTTCTACATAGACCATAGTTTGAATGTCCTTTGCTTATCCTGAAATGCTCCCTAAATCAACAAGCTTGTATTTTTTTCAAAATCCTATGATCTAATATTGCATGTGAAGTAAAAGCATTTTTAGTGCCAGTTAGAAAAGTGAATCAGACATTAAATTAGCATTTACTATAATGAAATCAGACCTGTGTAATTACCAGTGTGCAATTACACTCATCTGAAAATTTGCTGTGTTTCCCTTTTCAGCATCAAATAATCAAAACTCTTATTTGGCTGTGATGATAAGATGTTCTTTCTCCACATTCTGAATACAGACATTGATTTTCTATGACAAAAAGTCTCTATAACAACTTAATTGATTAAAATATTTATTAGGTGCTTATAATACACTAGACACTGTGCAAATAATATTCATTGTTATTGGTATATGAATGTTTAATTCAACATACAGATAGAGTACTAAATGCAACATGTCCAAATCACCATAGACTATTTTAAGATTGAAAAACACTGTCAGAAAATAGACAAAGAAAAAAAATCACACACAGAAACACTTATTTTTGCATATTTATTTGTCGTGAGTTGAATTCCAGAATTAAAGCCTGACTTGCTGTCGGCTCTTCGTGACTCTGTACCTAATGAGGAGGCAGCTACCTCTGTTTGCAGTGATTGGTTAATCAGAGCAAGAGTCTCCCATTTCCATTGTGAGGGTTGATGTCAAATCGCAATAAAAGGCCTGAAGTTGGGTGTCAGATGGACCCATCCTGGCTCTATAGCTTCCTAGTTGTGTGACCTTTTTAAAGATGCGTCTTAGCCTAGATTCCTTTTCTTTAAAATAAGAGTAATAGAGTCTGATTTGCAAGGTAGTTACGGGAATTAAGAGTTATATGGAAATTGCCTGCCACAGTTGTCTGCCACATAGTGAGTGCTTAACAAATTCTAATTGTTGTGATTTGTTGTCAAAACTGTTCAATATGCTCCCTTCCTAGCGATAAGAATTCAAGAGTTATGTCAAATCCTGAACTCAGATGAACTCTTATGATGCCTCTTGTCTTGGGGAAATACAATTAAGTTCAAGAAAAAAAAAAATACACACACACACACACACACACACACGTCAAATGGAAAATACCAAACGGCAGTAAAAACAAATGCTAAATGTTGTGGTATTTATTTAGATCATTTGGAACCCTGGCACAAAACACAACACAGTTAAATGAAAAGACCATTTACAAATATGTGGGTGAGTTTGCCACAGAATGGTGCCTTACTGAAAGAGTAGCACAACTTGAAGAGCCATCACTGCCCCATGAAACCAGGACAGGAAGCCGTTTCCAGAACCTGGAGAGAGAGAGGGCTATGGTGGCACTGTGGGAGAGTGCCTCCTGATAGGAGTTCTAGCCTTGTCTGGAGGAGCACAGCTCCTCTCCTTGTTCCCAGGTGGAAGCCCAGGAAACCTATATCCTAACCTCTGTCCCCACCCGACCAAAAAGGCGCCAGAAGTCAGAAGGCTCATGAACCCAGGTAAAGCAGTCTATATGGTCAGCTTGGGGGAACAGGATGGAAAAGGATTGGGATTGGATTGGACAATCCCATAGAGATTAGTCAGCAAAATACTGTTAGAGGCATTTAGGAATTCAGAGGAGAGTACCATAAGGATTTAGTATAATCACAGGAAGCTGACAGTGAAAGCTGGCTCCTATAAATAATTTCTGCTTTAGACATACACGTGAGTACTTTTGAATTAAGTGTGACACAGCCATTCAGCTATAACAATTCTACCAAATTATATGGTTGGAAGGCCCCCCTGAAATAATGGTGCCGTTTCTTCTTGTGGCTGAACTCCTTAGTCCTCGTGAACGTGATACAGTTTCACAAAAGCCCAGGAGTTTTGCCTTGCAAAATGCTCAGGAGGTGTAGAGAGAGTTTAGCAAGCAAATTACCTTGCGTGAACAGACTGAACTAATGCATAAGGAGGTAGAAATTTCAACTAACTTGACAATAGTTCTCAGCCTTGTTTTTCTCCCTCTCCTTACACGGCCAGGTAATCTGCTCAAAGATAAGCTCTCTCTGTTCTGGAGCCTGCTCAAAATCTCTCACTCAGCTGCCATTGATTACTCCTACAAGACCTATTCATTTGAAACTTTCTATTGATCTGTTTACAGAATTCACTTCAGGACTTCTTTTTGTGACAAGGATGCATCAACAAGGGATTCCTTTGGGTCTGATTTATAATTTTTTTGTGGTTGGTAAGGCTGTTTATATGTTGGAAGAGATTGTCCCAAATGCCTGTGCTTACCACTGTGCGCAATAGAATAATTCAGACTTTCAGCAGCCATTCAGTGAATCCTTTATTTACCAGACATTTTCTCAGTGACTGTTTTGTGCCAGGCACTGTGTTATTAAAGATGCATTAGCTGGCTCTAAGAGGTAGCTGCTTTTAATTCTAGTAGATTGATAATACTCTCTTTGCATTGTTCTCTTGAGATAGATTCCCAGGCCTTGCTTAGGCTCAGCGGAAAAGAGCTATGTTACTGATGAGACCTGTGACAGGATTGCACATGAGGCAGTGATACTCTTAGCTCACCTGCTTGGCCGTTGTGTCTTTTAGATGTCGTACCACTTCTTTTCAGTGAGAGGAAGCCTTCGTAGTAACAGGCAGGTTCACTTCAAGTATGTATTACTTCCCACCCAGAAGGCTCTCAAAATCCTTGTTGAATAAATTAATGTAAGGACTTAAGTACTCAAAGGAATTAGCCTTCTTGAGGATAAGGTGTCCTTCTGTCTTCTTCCTACTTTTATCATATTTTGCACAATGGTAGTGAAAAGTCACATGTAAAATGGTGGATACCTTTCTGTGCCCCACATTTCTGGAGATTGTCACTAATGATATCTGTGGATCTGTATATGAATATTGAAACTAATGGAGCATATTTAAAATCACAAATGACTGAGATCAAGCTCCGAACTACTTCCAAGCGGAATGTGAGAAACAATTATAAAGTGAAAAGAGTAGGTTACATTTACTGGATGTGCTCTGTACTGGCTTCATAGAAAAGGTTGATGGTATATATATTTGCCCCTCAGTTGGAAGTAATGAAACTTTGGGGCGCCTGGGTGGCTCAGTCGGTTAAGTGTCCGACTTCAGCTCAGGTCATGATCTCGTAGTTGATGAGTTCGAGCAGAACTCTGATCAGAACTCTGATCCGTACTGCATACTAATTACAGACATCATCTCGTTTAATCCTACCGATGAATTTCAAATGTGGGTACCTCTCTTACAGATGAGAAAAGGAGTTCAAGAAAGGTTTCTAAGATTTTGACTTGTCTGAGGACACATAGTAGGTACATTGTAGTCCTAGAATGTGTACCCAGATCTGGCTGACAAAGAAGTCCACATATTTACATGCCAGTGTGTCCAGAGCATTTTATCCTTTAAATTTAAATGCCTTGTTAAATGAATTCAACAAGAAGGCCATTAGACTGAGCTTCAGTTAATGTCAGCAAACCGCAGGTCTGAATGCCTCAGGGTTACAAAAACAAAACCTAAAGACAACCAGTCACTAACAGCCAACTAGGTTTTAAACTATAGACAGTTAATAATTTCCTTGCTTTGCTTCTGCCTTTTCTCTATGAAAGCCTCTCTCCCCAGACCCTACCAGTAGGTGTTCTTAACCACGGATGCTTTGGCACTGATTTGAATCGAGGTTTTGCTCAAAGTCTTAGAATTTTTAATATGCTTCAGTTTCTCTTCTAACAACCTTTCGGATGGCTTGTTCTCTCTGGAATCATGCCTATTGCCTTAAACCACGTATGGTGTGTGTGTGTGTGTGTGTGTGTGTGTGTGTGTGTGTGTTATATGTCTGTATGTGTCTATATATGTCCATATCTATGTATCTATAGAGAGATCCAAATACCCTATAGGCATTTGAGTTCATATTTCCTGCCCTACAAGAAAAACATAATTTGTGAATGGAAAGAAGTATTCCTTTATTCCTGAAATACCTTAAAGGGCTCCCAGATTATACAAAGGTAAATCCTGAAAGGTAAATTCCCAAAGGGAGAGGATTAGAGGGCAGGAGCTGAATTATTTTGCATAATAAAGTGACAGTTAATTTGGATTGACCTCTGGTAGTTTGAGAAGTCTGGGCCTCCTAAATTTGAAAGGAAATACAGGATTGGGATGGTTTTGGGGAGGATAATGGCCCAAGGCAGCAGGCTGAGGTCTGCTGGGGAGGTACTGAGGTACTGAGGGAAATGGGCTGGGAGAGAGAAACCTCAGGGAGACTTGAGTGGGTCAGAGAATAGAATTTAGACTGGTTTTGTGTGTGTGTGTGTGTGTGTGTGTGTGTGTGTGTGTGTGTGTTGGATTCTGCCTCCCTGTGTCCTTTCCAGCTCCCAGGGACTGCTGGGGTCTGACTCACTGTGGAGAAAGGAAGGGCCCTCCACCCAGCATGTGGGCTGGGCCCAGCTTCACAGGAAGGGAGGATGGAGGGCAGGGTCACTGCGGATCTAGCTGGGAGACAAAACGGGGTTAGAAATAACGAGAAAATGTAGGTTACCTCCCACCGCAATGCTTAGAAGTAACAGCAGTAACGCTGGATTTCCCCAAGCAAACGGAGACTGGAGTCATGTTGCTTGGATATTAAAGAAAACTGTGACCCCAGAAGATTGGAATACATGGGGGCACTTATTTTGCAGGCTTTTCAGTGGCTGAAGGAAGCGAAGAGTTGCTTCTCCTCAGATACTTCTTGGAACTCCTACTCTTTCTCCCCATTAGAACATTTTAACAAATACTCCTTTTGCTGTCAACATATTTTATAAACACCCTTTGCTGTCAACCTGTTGTATAAATGTATGGGCAAGGAAAGATCGGGTCCAATTGGCTTTGATCATTTTTCTTCATGGCACTGTGTTCTGGGGTGTGATATGAGATCACCTCATGCTTTATACCACTCTGCTTTGGCGGATATTTTCCAGACTAAGCTCTTCCGAATGTGTTTCAAGATGGATTCTGATTATCCCTCAATCAGCAGCCAATTACCTGTTCTTTTAAAGACCTCAGCACATTTGTGTTTTCTTGAGGACATAGAACTAAATTCAGTACTAATGATTACCACTTCACTGAGGGTGAGCCAGACACTGTTCCCAGTGCCTTAGTGTTAACCATCAAATCTCTAACCTTGCAGTTCTTACTTCCATTTTGATGGTAAAGAAACTGAGGGGTGGACAAGTGATTTCTTTTGACTGCGATGTCATAGCAGTGATCAGTAGCAGAATTAGGGCATAAACCCAGGTGATCAGATTCCACTCCAAGCCTATACACAGCCTCGCGATAAAATGAGGTTGCGTTAATGTTGAAATGGTACAGTTTTGATAGTCTCACTTCTTGTGTTCTGGCCTTAAACTTTTAAGGAAGCACCTTTGCTACTTTGTTAGATGGTAGTTAGGAATGAATGCATTCAAATGTCAGTCTTTGGGAACTTAAGTTGGGGAATACACATGGTAGTATTACCTACAGGAATTCACAGGCCGGAAAGGCTCATTTTCCCTTCCCCTCTAATTATCCCCAGAACACTTCAAGACTTCTAGGTAGGAAAACTTTTTGGCTAGATACAAGATTCTCCTGCTTTTATGAAGAGTGAAAGATGATTTAAAAACTAAGGTAATAGGCAAAAATATAAGCAGGTGCACTTAGTAGAGATAATGATCTGAAAGGCTTTTTGAAGATCATTGGAACACTTGAAAATGTGTACCATCATTATGTAAGGATACAAGCATGCTTTTCTTTTCTTCATTCACTATGAAGAAATCATGGCTGTAAAAAGTCAAGAACAGTGATCTGCGACCCCCAAAACCAAGAGCACAATACACACACTGTATGTTAGCCAATTTGACAATAAATTATATTAAAAAAAAAGAGTGATCTGGGTAAGAAGATTGATTTTAGACTGACAATACCATGAAATTTGAGTAATTCTAGAACTGTGGTTTCTGCTGTTGAGGGAATCTTTACTTATTCAGGTTGATTTGGTGAGAGCCATTTTTCAACGTGGGAGTTTGGGCCTGGTTGTGGCTTGTGCTATGTGACCCTCCAGCACCTCCACGTTCTTGGTCTCAAGCAATCTCAGCTGCTTCAGAATCATTGCCCTGGATTGGCCAGTGTTGACCTCGTCAGTGACGTGGTCTTGTGTAAACAACCGGAAGAATAGCATGGGTCTGCTGTAGAAATTATGTCACCCTCATGTGCGCATTTAGGATCCTAGAGACAAAGAACATAATGGTAGGGAATTTGCAAATTAGGTCTGATTCTAGTGATTTATATCAAGAATTTGAGATCAAAGGTAGTATGTCTGCTCTCTCCAACCCCTCATTCTTGGTGAAACTTTTTTTTTTTTTATAAAAGATGAGACCCATGCCTACTTCCACATTGGATGGGTTATGTAAATGTGCCCTTTCCTCAATTTGTGGCACTAAATTCATTACATTCAATTCAACAATTTATTACATCTCTGTTGTTCGCAATATATCATGGCAGACCGTGATTTACAATTTCTAGCATAATCTAGTGAGAAAGAAAGACACATACATAATTCTTTTACACGTTAGCACTATAATAAAGTTGAAAGCAATGTAATAAAGGATTCTAGGCTGAACTATAGATAGAGGTGGTATTCGATTGGGAGTTTTGCTCTTTCTGAAGCAGAAATATAGTTTGACCTGTGTTTCTGGACAATGGACATTTGTAGTGACTGTTGCCCATGGGTAGAGGCAGCATATTCTATACCTTCTTTTTCTATTTCTCTGAGCCCTCCTTTTAGGTATTAAGCATTCTTAGCCTTTAGTTTTGAACCCCTAAACTAGAGGACATTAATACCTTTGGCTTCCCACAGCCACATTGCCTTCCTCTGGGGGGCCTCTGTGTTTAATATGGAAGTAGTAGCTCCCCACTGATAGATACTATGGCAGAGAACAACAAACTTCTCTATGGTAGTGGAACAGCTTCCTGCTTCTGCCCCTGGATAAACACACAGCATCTGGTTTGACCTGAGTCCCCCTTAGGGAATTAGGGAGAAAGCAATTTTACGTAACAAATTTCAATTAGTGGTGCTAATGGAGAAGACTTGCTGTGAATTGCCTGAATCCAGAGATGATTTGCAAACAGTCTCAGTTCATGATATTTGTACCAATTTCAATTTAAGCTGCTGATTAACACTATGTATTTATACATGCAGAAAAGCAAATTATTTCAATTACCAAGCCTCAGGAATGCAACTCTGCAAGCTTTATTTAAAACCACAATGCAGCTGTGGCAATCATTTCAGAAACAATTCTAGTTTCATGTCATTTGTTTTTGGGTGTGAGATTTATTTTTTATTAAGTTTGTCGAAGTCACTTTATAGAGAGAGGTATTTTTTTGTGAGTTTGTGATTAAAACCTTTCTAGTAGTTATAAAATAGTGTTATTTGTGGGGCACCTGGGTGGCCCAGGCAGTTAAGCATCTGACTCTTGATTTCAGCTCAGGTTGTGATGTTGCAGTTCATTAGTTCGAGCCCCACGTTGGGCTCTGGGCTGACTGTGCGGATCCTGCTTGGGATTCTCTCTCTCTGCCCTTCCCCTGCTGTGTTCCTCCCTCTCTCAAACATAAATAAACTTAAAAAATAGTGTTATTTCTTATATGTTGATGTGAAATTTGGAAATCAATACAAGGAGTTATGGGTTTGAGGTCGATCTCTTTTTCATTGGGCCTTTTCTTTTTTCTTTTCTTTCCTCTTCTCTCCTGTCCCCTCTTCCGTCTCCTTCCTCCCTCCCTCCCACTCTCCCTTCCTTTTTTTTTTTTTTTTTAATGTTCCCTTCTTTTTTTTTTAATTTTTAAATTTTTATTTATTTATTTTGAGAGAGAGACACAGAAAGAGAGAGCGCAAGTATGAGTGGGGGAGGGGCAGAGAGCGAGAGAGGGAGACACAGAATCTGAAGCAGGCTCCAGGCTCTGAGCTGTCAGCACAGAGCCTGATGCAGGATTTGAACTCACAAACCATGAGATCATGACCTGAGCCAAATCTGGACATTCAACCAGCTGAGCCACCCAGGTGCCCCCCTTCCTTTGTTTTTGTTGATGATGGAAATGATCAGGAATAGTGAGTGATTGAGCCTCAGTAGGTTAAGAAATGATTGAATCATCTATTGTTTCTTGTGAGGATCCACCTTTCAGAAGTCAAACAGATGAATCATCTGAAAAGAAGTTCATTAGTTATTTGGGATTTTTTTCTCACTTCTGATGAATGAGTGCTTCTTTGATGTATGTTTACTTAAATTGTTGAAATGTGAGACTGCAGGAAAAAAAAACAATCAATTTCCATTTATAACTCCTTTGGATAAGGCATGTGGATCCATCACTAAGTGCTGATTTAAAAAAAAAACAAACTTTATTTTAGTCATTCAGTTAGTTTCTTTTTTTTTAATATGAAATTTATTGTCAAATTGGTTTCCATCCCAGCAGGTGCCCTCCTCAATACCCATCACCCACCCTCCCCTCCCTCCCACCCCCCCATCAACCCTCAGTTTGTTCTCAGTTTTTAAGAGTCTCTTATGGTTTGCCTCCTTCCCTCTCTGTAACTTTTTTTTCCCCTTCCCCTCCCCCATGGTATTCTGTTAAGTTTCTCAGGATCCACATGAGAATGAAAACATATGGTATCTGTATTTCTCTGTATGACTTATTTCACTTAGCATAACACTTTCCAGTTTCATCCATGTTGCTACAAAAGGCCATATTTCATTCTTTCTCATTGCCCCATAGTATTCCATCGTGTATATAAACCACAATTTCTTTATCCATTCATCAGTTGATGGACATTTAGACTCTTTCCATAATTTGGCTGTTGTTGAAAGTGCTGCTATAAACATTGGGGTACAGGTGCCCCTATGCATCAGCACTCCTGTATCCCTTGGGTAAATTCCTAGCAGTGCTATTGCTGAGTCATAGGGTAGGTCTATTTTTAATTTTTTGAGGAGCCTCCACACTGTTTTCCAGAGTGGCTGCACCAGTTTGCATTCCCACCAACAGTGCAAGAGGGTTTCCGTTTCTCTACATCCTCGCCAGTATCTATAGTCTCCTGGTTTGTTCATTTTAGCCAGTCTGACTGGCGTGAGGTGGTATCTGAGTGTGGTTTTGATTTGTATTTCCATGATGAGGAGCAACGTTGAGCATCTTCTCATATGCCTGTTGGCCATCTGGATGTCTTCTTTAGAGAAGTGTCTATACATGTTTTCTGCCCATTTCTTCACTGGATTGTTTGTTTTTCGGGTGTGAAGTTTGGTGAGTTCTTTATAGATTTTGGGTACTAGCCCTTTGTCCGATATGTCATTTGCAAATATCTTTTCCCATTCTGTTGGTTGCCTTTTAGTTTTGTTGATTGCTTCCTTTGCAGTGCAGAATTTTTTTATCTTGATGAGGTCCCAATAGTTCAATTTTGATTTTAATTCCCTTGCCTTTGGAGATGTGTCAAGTAAGAAATTGCCGTGGCTGAGGTCAGAGAGGTTTTTTTCCTGCTTTCTCCTCTAGGGTTTTGATGGTTTCCTGTCTCGCATTCAGGTCCTTTATCCATTTTGAGTTTATTTTTGTGAATGGTGTGAGAAAGTGGTCTAGTTTCATTCTTCTGCATGTTGCTGTCGAGTTCTCCCAGCACCATTTGTTAAAGAGACTGTCTTTTTTCCATTGGATGTTCTTTCCTGCTTTGTCAAAGATGAGTTGGCCATACTTTTGTGGGTCCAATTCTGCAGTCTCTATTCTATTCCATTGGTCTATGTGTCTTTTTGTGTGCCAATACCATGCTGTCTTGATGATTATAGCTTTGTAGTAGAGGCTAAAGTCTGGGATTGTGATGCCTCCCACTTTGGCCTTCTTCTTCAATATTACTTTGGCTATTCAGGGTCTTTTGTGGTTCCATACAAATTTTAGGATTGCTTGTTCTAGCTTTAAGAAGAATGCCGGTGCAATTTTGATTGAGATTGCATTGAATGCGTAGATAGCTTTGGGTAGTATTGACATTGTAATGATATTTATTCTTCCAATCCATGAGCATGGAACGTTTTTCCATCTCTTTATATCTTCTTCAATTTCCTTCATAAGCTTTGTATAGTTTTCAGCATGCAGATCTTTTACATCTTTGGTTAGGTTTATTCTTAGGTATTTTATGCTTCTTGGTGCAATTGTGAATGGAATCAGTTTCTTTATTTGTCTTTCTGTTGCTTCATTATTAGTGTAGAAGAATGCAACTGATTTCTGTACATTGATTTTGTATCTTGCGACTTTGCTGAATTCATGTATCAGTTCTAGGAGACTTTTGGTGGATAGACTCCAGTTAGTTTCTTTTGGCATCACTTTATGAAAGTCCAAATCACCGGCAAGTAGGATGTGCCAAACTGAGCTGCTCGGTGCCCTGCATACATCTCTCAGAGAAGTGAACTTCTGAATTTATGTCTACTAGCTTTTTCTCTGTGTTTTCTCTCACTGGAAAGTAATTAAAATTGCTTTTGTGAACTCATCTTGTTGGGGCTTTGGATCTTTGCTCTAAAGACTTCTTGCTCAGCCTGAAAGATTTTAGGAGGCTCCTTCTTTCTGACAAATCTGAAGTCTATCCATGACATCCTTTTCCCAACATCAGATATGTGGATAAAAGTTGACATATGAGAGTGGGAAAGAAAGATTTCCTAGTCCCTCATCTGTTGAAAAACATATCTCTTTTAATTAAAAATAGAACTGCCCTATGACCCAGGAATAGCACTACTAGGAATTTATACAAGGGATATAGGAGTGCTGATGCATAGGGGCACATGTACCCCAATGTTTATAGCAGCACTTTCAACAATAGCCAAACTATGGAATGAGCCAAAATGTCCATCAACTGACAAATGGATAAAGATGTGGTTTATATATACAATGGAATACTACTTGGCAATGAGAAAGAATGAAATCATGCCATTTGAAGCAACATGGATGGAACTGGAAGGTATTATGCTGAGTGAATAAGTCAGTCAGAGAAGGACAAATACCATGTTTTCACTCATATGTGGATCTTGAGAAACTTAACAGAAGACCATGGGGGCAGGGAAGGGGAAGAAAAAAGTTACAAACAGAGAGGGAGGGAGGCAAACCATAAGAGACTCTTAAATACAGAGAACAAACTGAGGGTGGATGGAGGGGAGAGGAAAATGGGTGATGAGCATTGAGGAGGGCACTTGTTGGGATGAGCACTGGGTGTTGTATGTAAGCGATGAAAAAAAAAAAGAAGAAAAACATATCTCTTTTTCTAATACTTCTATTTTCTGCCAACCCAACCATGAACATGTGTGACACATGTCTAGTAACTGGAGAAATCCTGGGTGTTCCAGTCTGCCAGTGTCGATATGAGACATATAAATAGATATTTTCTTGTTGTATGTTCATATGGGGCATTATCATGTCTGTGGTAGTCTTTCTTAAAGCATACACGCAAAAATAAGATTGCTTTAAGGAACATGGTTATTTGGAAAAGACATGTTTGCATGGCTAGGTGTCAAAAATAAAATGGAGTGACTCTGTTGAATATTCTTGATAATAAATAAATTGATAATATATAAATTCTTTATTAATAAAAAATAATTCTTTATTACATATTGTGTGTGCCTTGCTTACAAATACAGGAGAACGTTTTGGTTTTGTGTAGGGTAGATAGCAGTATTATGCATGGGAGTTAAGTAAGAAACAGCATAAGTGGAATTCAAACAGCTTAGTCATACCTCAGAGTGAGGAGGTGTGTTGCAGACTTTAACCCATCTCTGGATTATTATACATCCATAGTGTGAGTCCATGGCAGGATGTAAGTATTCATCTGATGTGAATTATGTAACAAAGTCCCTATTAGTCTAAGTTTCACAGAATTACTACACTTCTAACTGTGGGGAAAATTACATACTGCACATAGACTACAGCAAAATCAAAGTCTAATTGCCTTTGCATTTAAAGCACAAGAGGAATGTGTGTTTTTTTTTTTAATATTTGCACTTGCCAAGCAAAACTGAGACATCTTTAATAATTGAGTATTTTGTAAATGAGTTCATAAGTCCCCAGTTGGCACAACTCTCAGAGACCAATTTCACCTTCCATAGCTGAAATGAGCAAGTGGACATGTGGGTATAGTTTGAGGTATGGTTGGATCTAATAGCTCAGCCATGAAGATTCTCTCTCTTTTTCTTCTTGCCCTAGGCTTCTCTCCCTTTCTTTTCCTTGCTGACCTTCCTGCATGCTGCTGCTCTGCTTAGAGACTAGCCTTGCTCTGTCTACATACTGGGTGAGATGGATTTTAGCACTCTCAAGTTGATCATTCCTTTCTTCCTTATTAAAGAAGGAAAAGCGACACTATCATCTATCAAAAATAATGATCGGGAACTGATTATCCTTGCTTGGGTAATAGGCATACCCCCCTATGGACACCCAGAGAGGGGATGGTACATACATATACCTCGTTCACCAGGTATATGTCACACGCTCACTCCCACAGGCAGCAAGTGGAAGGTTGCTACTATCTACTTCATTAGGGAATATTTAAAATAGTTTTTCCGTCAGGTTCTGAGAGAAACCATTTGTGAAACTGAAAGGATTTAATCTCTGTGGTTCATATGCCTTACATATGGATAGCATACTTCATAAAAGCTTCCTAGGAATTTATATGAAATTGACTCTGGGTTGCTTTTGCTAAAGAATGACAACTTTTCTTCATAGAGGACCATTTTTTTGGCAATTCTGTCAAAAACAGCCATAGAGACACTTCATTTTTTGCTCTTATTGTTGTTGATGGTGGTACTGTGGTGGTAGTGATCTCAGCAATACCAAGGAGGAAAACAACCACTTAGGCTGTGTGTTTGGAAATTCTGCCTTAATTTTATTTGTTCATTTATTCAACAAATATTTATTGCACAGCTGCCATCAGAGTGGAATTGCAAGTGATCAAGACAAGTACAGTCCTTCTCAGATGTCACCTTCTCACCAAAGCCTTTCCTGCCTACTCCACAGACAACTAGACAACTGGAAGCCCTCTGTTCTGCCTTATCCCATCCATATTGCCCATTCCTCGGCCTCCTTTTGGTCTCCTTAGCAGTTGCCACCATCTGATTGTATTTTACTCATTTATTCTTATCTGTCTCTCTCGATTAGAATTGAAGCTCCCTTAGCCAGATATTTTTACTTATTTTATCATTAATGATATCAGCATCTAAGGCCGTGTCTGGCACAAAGGGGCAGTAAATATTTTGTCGAATGAATCCATGAGGTCTTGGCTACAGTCTCCGTTCTGTCTCTGTCCTTATAGGTGGACACGAAGCATGCTAATTATTATAGGGGCCAAACTCTTTCTAAGAAACAGAATAAAGCCGCCTGAATTAACAGAAGGTGACAGTGCAGATGCTAATACGGATTAGGTGGTCAGAAAGGCCTTGCAGATGAGGTGACATCTGGACTCAAATTACAATGAGTGTGCAATCCAGGCCAATATCTGGGCAAGGAGACTTTGCAGCAGAGCAGCAGATGAAAAGAACTGAGAGGGACTGTGTATGGTCTGGTCAAGGAACAGCAAGATGTTCAGTGAGGCTAGTGTGAGCAGAGGAGAGAGGGAAGCAGAAGAAATAGCCTGGGGCCAGGTCAGGCATGCCGTAGTTAAGGTGGGATTTTATTTGCAGTAGGGTGAGAAGTGATAGGATGGAAGTGATCGTGGAATGGGCATTTTTGAGCAGAAAGGTGACGTGATCCTGCTTGTGTTTTCTAAAGATAGCTTAGGCTATTGTTCATCAGTCAAGAGGGGAAAAAGGGAGGTCAGTTGGAGGCTATAAGGGTGAGTCTGGTGGAAGACGAGGCTTTGAGATAATAGCAGTGTAAGTCACACAAGTAGCTTCTGGGCATATTTCAAAGGTTGAATCAAAGAAATTTGCCAGTGGATTGGATGTGAAATAAAAAGAGAGGTTAAAGATGACTTTAAGGTTTACTTTGACTTTTTAATTTGAATGTTGTATAAATTCCTCTAAGTTTGCTAACCCTTAAGACCAATGAGTTTTGGGGCACCTGAATGGCCAGTCGGTGAAGCATCCGACTTTGGCTCAGGTCATGAGCTCACAGTTTGTGAGTTCGAGCCAGGCGCCGGGCTCTGTGCTGACGGTTCAGAGCCTGGAGCCTGCTTCGGATTCTGGGTCTCCCCCCTCTTTGCCCCTTCCCTGCTTGTACTCTGTCTCTCTCTCAAAAATAAAATAAAACATTAAAAAATTTAAAAAAAACAATGAATTTTAAGTTAAAGTCTATTATATAGTTATACTTGAAAAAATCATTGAAGAAATAAGTTCTACTTTGTAATATTTAAAATAAGAAAAGCATAGTTAAAATGAGCATGTATCACTGTTGAGGAGAGAAGATAAATTCTAGGGCTTAAAATTTGCATAATTGATGACAAAATGCTCAACCTTTAATATCTAAGTGCAGCTAACATCCACCTTAATTTTGATAAATTTTTTTTTGTTTTTTCATTTTTTTGTTTTTGAGAGAGAGGGCACAAGTGAGCAAGGGGCAGAGAGGGGGAGAGAGAGAGAGAGAGAGAGAGAGAGAGAGAGAGAGAAGCGGAGCTTACCTGAAGCAAGACTTGTGCTTACCTGATGCAGGGTTCAAGCTCACCGGTTGGGGCGGGGGGCTCAAGCTCACCCATTGCAGGATTCGAACTCATGAGCTATGAGATCATGACCTGAGCCACAGTCTGATGCTTAGTTGACTGTGCCACCCAGGTGCCCCTTGATGTTCTTGAGTGGCTTGTTTGGGGCTGAAAAATGTACTTGTCATTTGTAGCACCAAGAGCTGTAGAAGGAGGTAGCAGTTGACTAGGTGGGAGGAATAGGCAGCTTCGGAGTTAGGAAGGCAGACTACTCGAATTCTCCATATGGAAAAGAATTGAATCAGTTTCAAGATACAGAAAAATAAAGGAATGATTAAAAGACTGTGACACCGGAGTTGCAGAACCATGTCTGTGTCTATATCCTTGTGTCTACATAGGAAACGCGTGTGACTTCAGGTGTCCATGTGGGCATCCGTCTTGAGATCTGGGGTCCACACTTCCTTTTCTTCATTTTTAAATTTGTTTTTTATTTGAGGAAGAGAGAGAGTGAGTGCAGGAGAGGGGTAGAGAGAGAGAGAGAAAGAGAGAGAATCTTAAGCAGCCTCCATGCTGAGCTCTGAGCCTGATGAAGGGCTTAATCCTGAGACCCTGGGATCATGACCTGAGCTGAAATCAGGAGTTGTACATTCAACTGGTTGAGCCACCCAGGTGCCTCCGAGCTTCTTCTGAGAACAAAAGATTTTATCTGATTATTTTTTGATTGTCAGTAGAAATCCAAGAGTATATATAGTAACCAGTTGTCTTAAATGTGGCTGAGAGATCCTCATAGAATTCAAATTCCACTGTTGAAGTTCCAAACTCCTCTTAAAACATATTTAGGTGAAAAAAGTTAATTATGCTCTTTTAGCAAAGAATGGGGAAAAAGTTCCATAGCTTATTTAAAGTTATAGTTATCTTCAATTTGAAACATCTTAAACCCTTCTAAATTCTTGATAAAGCTATCTTTGATCTTAAATATATGATTTTTTAAAATTATGTTTGATGCATCACCCTTTTGAATCAATTGTTTAAACTCCCTAGAGATACAAGTTGACAGCTGAACTCTCTGGTTGCAAAAAGTCAAGTTCTTTATATAAACAAAGCATTATTCGAGGTAGGTGAAGGAAGTACTATTCGAGGTAGGTTAAACAGTCCATTAAAGGCCAGCTAAATGAGGGAAAATAATCCTCAAAGGGACTACAGGCCAGTGGTAAAGGTGAGTTAAATGTCTCTTTTTCTTGACCTTTCTGCCTGCTTGCACAAAAAATCATGAGATTTCCTGTCCTTTGCCAGATGTGCATGGGGATAACTATTTCAGTAGTGATTTGCCTACGGCCTGTTACTCACACAGTCATTGTGGTCTTCTGTGTCTGACAAGTTTCTGTTTTCCAAGAACAGTGATTTCCAGGAACTTCCTTCTGTCTCATGTTACTGGAGGGCTCTCTACCAGAAGCTGGATAACCCTATGTAATCCTATTTCTATTCCTCAACTCTACTACACTTGGCTTATAATATAATGCTTGTTTTTCTAAGTTCCTGGTGTTTTCTAATTGAAGTCCTAGGAACTATAAATAAATACCTTATAAGAGTATGGCAATACTCTTACAATATTCTAGCTTCAGTTGTACCTATAGTAACTTTAGGCAGGTATATTGTCTTAAAACTATGATCGATAGGATATTACAAACAATATCAGAGGAAGAAGAACTATTTCTGACTTATGAGGAAAAATTGGAAGTTGTATTAAAAATTTGTTTAAAAAGAATTTTAATAGCAAAAGTACATGCAGTTGGTGGTGACAGCAAGTTAATCTTTCTCTTAACTTTATTCTAATGATATCATTTTAGTATACACTAGAATGTGTCTTAAAAATGCCAATATGCTTTGGGGCGCCTGGGTGGCGCAGTCGGTTAAGCGTCCGACTTCAGCCAGGTCACAATCTCGCGGTCCGTGAGTTCGAGCCCCGCGTCAGGCTCTGGGCTGATGGCTCGGAGCCTGGAGCCTGTTTCCGATTCTGTGTCTCCCTCTCTCTCTGCCCCTCCCCCGTTCATGCTCTGTCTCTCTCTGTCCCAAAAATAAATAAAAAATGTTGAAAAAAAAAATGCCAATATGCTTCTAAAATTAATTTTCATTGTAATATTATATATTGAGTCCTTCATTGCATAACCATAATTTCTACTTAAATTCTACTGAGAGGGAATAAAATGAGGCAGGATTGGGACACTAGGGTTTTAAGTTAAATTCCATTTTAGAGAAATCTGAGATACTTTTATTTTTTCCTCTTGTGCTAGTAATCCATCCAGAAAATGACAAGAAACGTGGTTCTTAGAGTTATCAAGAAATTAAACCTTTTTCCCAGCCATTTTTCTTCTTTCTTCTGCCTTTACACTCCAAATACCCAATTATAGATGTGATACTATTATAAAACTTAAGATGTTAACTAAAATGTCTATAAAGGCAGCCACCCATAACTTTATGTCCTCCATAGGAACCCCCAGATAAATGTAAGCCCTTTTGGGGATTATCTCTCCACTATAATTTTAAGTGTTTACTCATCATTATTTGGCCATCTTTCTATCTGGTAAGAATCCTAGTGTCTGAGTCTCAATTACCATTATCCCCAGGAACCAGCTGGGCTGTGTAAATGAGTGAAGTGTTTCCGGTGGTATATCAGCATGTGATAAATGCCACCTCAGGTGACATCAAAGCAATGCTGAGTGGAGGAGACTATGGCAAATGGGACAGCTCCTGTCCTTTCTTAATGGGGAGCCACTGCTCAGCTCCAGTGGATTGTGGCCATGTGGGAGTTATGACCTAGTATTGCCCAACCTGTTACCTAAGACATCCCATTTTAATGGAAAATCTTCTGATTTTCTAATGTTGGTAAATAAATTTTAAGAGAAATCATTTAGACTAGGAAACTCCTTACAATGTTTGAAGGGAAAATTCAGCTAGTTTTATGGTAACTCTGGTAACTATGTGTGGAAGATGGTGGGGGGGGGGCAAGATTGGAGGCGGGAAGGTAGTTAAGACCAAGTGGCCAGATGAATACCAATGGTGGTCAGTACTGGATCAGTGCAGGGAGTTCTGGAGAAAGCATGAAGAGGTGTGCTAAAGATCTTCAGGAGATAGAAATGGTGGGACCTAGAAGCCAAGTGTGTAGGGATGAGAGTCCACAGAAGAATTGAAGTTTCAAGTTTCTATGGGATCCCAGGGGGGAAGGAAAAACAAAGCTGCAGGGGCTCAGGTGGAATGTGCATATTTTTATCAGTAATCTGAAATCCAATTATCTGTCTTCCACAAGTGCAGACACGACTCCTGTGCACACAGAATAATTATACCGTGTATGGGCTCGGTTTGATTTTTCAATCAGAGGATGCACCGATACCATTGCTACATTTGCTTGAAAGGTCATGGCTTCAGTGGTTTAGATGCTGGAAAGCAAAGATGAAAATAGAAGCAGAGTGATTTTGTAAAACAGAGGGGAGAAAAGCAAACAGGGGTCAGTCTACAATCACTGTCAGGAGAGAAGAAAGAGAAAGGCAAACTTAGGAACTAAAATCTCTTATGTAGACTCTGGTGCTAGAAAAACAGGAAAGGCAGATACAGCTGTGAAACTCCTCATTCTGTGTTAGCTTTATACTGAAAATTGAACAACTGATGGTTCTCTGTTGAGCTTCCTATAGAGGCAATGTTCTGTATATTGCATAAAGACAAAGTTTAAATTACCTTTGAAATCCTGGAGGTACCTATCATCTCTATTCAGAGACCAAAATAAGAAGAGTTGGCAGGGGGCAAATGTTAGAATGGGAATAAAAAGCCACAGCCATGTCAATTCAACAGTATTTATTGGGTACTGTCAGATAAAAACAAGGCCTTGATGACCCAATATCCATTAAGACACAGGCCACGCTCTCAAGACAGAAAAACATTTAAATGAGCAATAAGTAGGATAGAACAAATTTTGTAGTCGGCATTTTAGAGAAATTGAGCTTTAGTGTGCAGGCGATAGGTATCCAAGTGGTAGTGTCCAGTTTTTGGAAAAAAGGGCCTGATTTCCAAGAGATGTCATGCCTCAACACAATTGCTTGGAATATAGTTTCAGAGTCCATTCTGGCAAAGTTTAGAGATGACTGACATTCCCCAAAGAGAAAAAGTAAAGCTAAAAGAATGGTATGCTAAGGGTGGAGGCCAGAACAAGATTCTTGAGATCTGATAGGCCCAGATTTGATAGGCCCAGACTTGAAATCTGATAGGCCCTATCTCTTGACAGGCAATACCTTTGTCCTTCTTGACCTGTACATTGAGGGCATTTAACTAACTGACACTTGAAAGAAGAGAAGACAAGGGTAAGTTTGGAGATGATGAAGTTAAATATGACATTGAGGGCAAAAGAAGTCCAACCACTACTCTGTAATTAAAGTGTGGGGATGACCCACACTTTAGCATTTGATATTCAACATAATTATACAGGTTATACTAAATTCTCTCCCCTCTGCTATCTAGTCTTCTAGGTTAAAATGCTGTCCACAGTCATCAAGCAAACTGGTTGTTAATTCTTCGACTTTGGACGTCCTAGAATGCTTCTGTCTATCCCTTCCTTAACCCCTCCTCTTTTATGATCTTGTTTTATCATCCTGTGCATATATGCCTGATTACAGGGATGATGACTATAAGTGGGTCATTCAAATTGGAACCATTTGGAGAGGCAAACTGGGAGAGGGAATGTGCTCTTGGTGCTGTTAATAATTACTGAGGGACAACAGGCATACAAGGGGACTGTCCTGAGCAACAGAGGCTGTGTGGTCACCAGACTTATTTTCCTAATGGGGCCCCATGTTTTGTTTTGTTCTGTTTTTAATCACTTTAAGAGGTACAGGGTAGCATTCAGTGACTGCTTTAGTGCCTTAGATGTCATAGAAAGGGCCGTGAAGATTATTACATGACCCTAAGCTCTTTATTTTATAAGTGAGGTAAAATGACTTGCATACAGATACACAGCTAATTCTACTCTGCAAGTCTGTTTGCTTCGTGACTAATCTTGTTTTCACATTGACATTCCAGCCTGAAATCTTTTCTCAGATGTCACCATGTGCTTAATAGCCAAGTTGACTAACAGTATACTCTTACTTCGTTGGTCAGATTTTATGTCATTTTGTTTGTTGGTTTGTTTGTTTACCTTTTCGTATCCTGACCCACAGTGACAGACACTGTGTTGGGCACACTCAATGCTCAGCAAATGTTAACTGAATTTACAAATTGAAAAACTATACTGCCAATGAGGAGAGACTTGGAAATAGTATAGTCAGGCCCTCGCAGAATTAGGGAGAACGAAAGAGAGCGTTACGGGACTTGCGCTCAGGTCAATCCATAGTGATAAACCCGAAGTAAAACTCAGTTCTCCTCAGTCTTAGAATTACCCAACCAATATTTCTCCTACTATGCCCCACTGCTTTGAAAGTGACAGGTGGCAAAATATTAGCGACCTAAGATGTAAAGTGACATCATTATGATTTATATTTTATATTGTAGTTTTCCAAATGCTGTCTTAGGTTATGGGACCCTCCACGACTACCTCTGAAGCTGGCAAGGCAGCTGAACTGCTGTACAAATTAGGCAATCAAAACTCAGAATGTAAGAGACTTGGGACTGAAGTGGTTCAATTTTCTCAAATACAGAGAACATGAAGAAACCTGTTCAATCTTAATACTGCCCTTGAAAGACAAATGCTTTCCCCCCTGCCTAATTCAGCAAGGCAAAGCTATGTTGGCAAAGACATCTTTAAGGAAGGACTTGGGATTTTATGTTGCAAAGCTGTTTCCAAGTCACTTATCACACAAGTAATAATATCCGGGTTTACATTTTCCCTTTGTGGGGAATTCTTACACTGAGGAAAATCACGGTTCTTCGTTTATTTAGCTAGAAAGGTGAAGAATTTTGGAATCATGTACAGAGGGGGCTAAAGCCAAGGGATGTGATAAAGCTTTCAGAATTCTATTTGAAGGTATAAACAAGAATGCAGAGAAAGAACGTCTCCAAATTGGCTGCCCACAGAGTGAGCTCCAGTGCTTAGGTGTGAGGCTACATCACGGGGGTGACGAGCTGCCTCCTGAAGGCTGGGTCCCCCTAGGACTTGGAGGAGAACTTGGTATTCTCTGCGGGCTTCACACTCTTCCTCATCAGGGAGCATTTTGGCTTATGTTTACTGTGCTAGAAAACATGGCCTAAATCAACCCAATTAACAAAGTTTCCCTGGTTGTTTTGCTGCTTTGCTCTACTGAAGTTCGACCGAGCCTATTTTTGGATTAAATTAAATGTGAATGAGATGAGGCAGACATTTTCAGTTCCTCTGGAATCTTTACTAACTAGCCCCTGAATAACTCTTTTCTGGGGCTTCACTGGGATTGTGAGTTGGCTAATTTAAGGCCAGCACTGGGCTTTGTTTGCAGTACTCAGCTCCAGGACCTTAACCACGTTGGGGCTTATAATGAGAACCCTGTAACCACTGGCTGAATAAACCAGCGAGGTACAGTCTAGACGTCTTCCCTCTGGCCAACTGTTTGTGCTTATGGTGGGTGGGCGGAGGGGTGCTTCTTTTCAGGGCCTTACACGGTCACCTTGGCAGTAGTCTTACTAGGTTGTAATGAGCGGTTCGTATGTTCCTTTCCTACAAGGAGGTTTTTCTCCCAGAAGCCAGGCACCTTTTATATTGATGCTTTTGTCAGTTGTGAATCTCTGTTGCCTCCATATCATTACCTAGTGATGACTAATGCATATTTATTGAATAAGAGAATTAAAGAATAAATTCCTGGTACGATTCCCCCCCCCCCCCAACTCATGAAGTTAATATCTGATTATTTAATAAAAAGAGCATAAAGCTATTAACTGACCACAAAGTACTGTCACTACATATTGAATATAACATAAAACAATGTAGTATAAATAGTTGTAAATAATAAACTGTAAGATGCTGTAAATAAAATATAATAGAAATCATATGTAAATATATAGCATACTATAAATAGTATGTAATAGATTATAATATATACAGAATAGCAAATAAAGCTGAATATAAGAATAGATGCTATTTTGTTACTCTGAGCCTCTTGTTTTTCTCAACATATTATAAAATTTAAAATTGCAGAAACAGCATCAGGACTCGGCTCAGTTAGTTCACTGTTAAAGTGCTGGAGTTAGTCCATTTTATGGCCTTGGGCAAGTTAAGTAAATCTCACCAAGACTCATTTGCTTCATTTGTAAAATCTCAAATATCTGCCTCATGGGTTATTATAATAATAGTTAACAGTTACTGAACACTTAACTATTCCCAAAACACAACCATGGGCACTTTCTGCATGCTGCCAGCCTTGTGGTGTAGAGACTATTATCTTTCTCATGTAACAGGAAAGAACCTGAGGCTTAAATAGGCATTTTTTTTAAGAAAGATAAAATACTTTGTAAAACACATTTCATCTTCTAACGAAGGAAGTCTTAATTTAGAAACTTAAGACTGCTTTTTGAGGAGCATGCAGAAAAAAAGTAACTAAAATGTTTTCATGGTATGGAATGAACCATAGACTGAGCAACTCTCCCTCATACATTAGAAATGAAATAATTCCAAAGGGTTGAGGGGGAGAGAGCCAAAGAATTGAGGTTTAAAAACTGTGCTCTCTGCACTGGGGATGCCTCAGATGTACAGAGTTGGATTCCACAGTGCAGATGGGTTGCAGGATTGGCGGGAGGAGAAGAGAGACATGGAGTGGGGGAGACATGGTCGATGGGAGTTAGAACCCTGTATAAAGCTCTTGATGTTTGTGTACAAGACCACTTGCTTCTCATGTTTTAGCTACACTTCTGGAAAGCAAGACTTTGTAATTTTTGGTATATAAATGTATTGTTTTGCCTATTGATATTAGGAAAAATGACAATTTTTTCAGATATGAATTTTGTATTAAAGTATTATCAGTGGACTGTACAAATCTGACAGCCTACCTAAGACTTTCCATTTCACCAGCAAACATCACCGTTAACTCCTAACAATTCAAGGTTCCTGTGTCGCAGTGGCAATCTCCAAATACAATCACAGAGATCATAGGGCCCTCATAATGTGAGCAGTTTATTCTGAAAAATAAACACACAAATGCTCCAAAATCTTTGTGTCTAGAGGAGGTGGGAGAGAAACGTGTTCAGAAATTTGTGCTCATTTACCTTTCGTACATGACTCTACTTGCCTTTTAAAGAATTTTAATGGTGATATATTTGAATACAGACAAGATTACTCCCACAACATCTTAACCACTATTCTATACTTCCTTCTCTCCATGATGTTTAAATAAATAATGTGTGTAAAACAATTAAGACCGTGTTTAATCCATACCAGTTACTCAGCAGCTGTTAGCTGAGATTAATATTGCTATCATCAACATTGTCGTGATGTTGAAGGAAGCATCCCTTGCAGAGAGAGGAACATCTTGTATGTTTCATGACATCTTTAATTTAGCACTTGTCATACCTTACTTGCTGGTTAATTTCCCCCCAGCCTCCTCCAGCTTTTAAGGGCTTTAAGATTGAAGATAATACCCAGAACATTATAGGTGCTGAGTATATATTTGTTAAATTGAAAGAAAGTATATTTAGCTAGATTCATTTATTTTCCTAATTGTGCTCTCCAACCTGACCTCGGGAAAGGCATTGCTGATTACATTAAAATTTTTGGATCTTTGAAACAAAATATTTCTTTTTAAGATTTCTTAATTTAATTCCAGGATAGTTTACATGCAGTGTTATATTCATTTCAGGTGTACTAATGTATTCTATGCATTAGTCAGTGCTCATCATGATAAGTGTACTTTTTAATCCCCATCACCTATTTCACTCACTCCCCCCCGCCCCCAATCTACCTCCCTTCTGGTAACTATCAGTTTGTTCTCTATAGTTAAGAGCCTGAAACAAAATATTTCTTAAAGTTGGACTCCTTCATAAAGAAAAGTAAGCTCATCTCAAAGCTATGTTAATGAGCGATGTCATCATGGGAGATAAAATAATCCAAATGCTCATATGGGTCTGTTGTGCCCCAATAGAAACTCAGGGCCATGTTTTCATTGAATTTTCCAAAGGTTTTTGACTATATAGAAGTCTATTTGAAGCATGCACACACATACACACTCACACACTCACATGCACCCCATTACATCTAGTATATTCATTTAATTGTAGAGTTATTTAATGTCTAGCCTCTTTATACCAAGACAGCACTGTACATGGCATATAGACATGAAATACATGAAATGATTGACTCAAAATCAGGAAGCTTATTAATTAAGGCAGAACTGAGATAAGGATTCTGGTATCTTGACAACCGGGTCAGTGTTTCCCTCCCCCTTCACTCACGCATCAATCTGACAATTAAAAAAAAAAAGAAAAAAGTCTTGCACGTTCAAATTGGCCACATTTTTACTATTAGTCTACATGGCGTGGCCTTTTGACAGTGTGGTCAGAGATAGTCTATGTGGGTAGTTTCCCAGAATTAGCACCCTTCAATGTATAGGGTACTATTTTAAGGTGCCTGCTCGCTTCAGGGTAAATGAATGTGTTCTGGAATCCCAGGAGCCTGAGTTTGAATTCTGAGTGTGACCTTCAGGAAGCCTTTCTGAGCTTCTTGTGTGTGTAATTGCAACTTGACCATGTCTCTGACTCATTGCTACAACTCTCTCCTCCCTCTTCTGGCAAGATTCAAAGTTAAAAAGATCAGCATAGTTGATGCCTATTTTTACCTTCTTCTTTTTTTCTCTAAACAGGTATCATGCCTTCCTTCTTGGAAGCTAGGTTGTCCCATTGTTTACTTTCGTAGCACTCGGTGTATGTTGGTGTGTGTAATTCTGTGGTAGTCATTAGTCTCCCTTGTGGGGCTATGAGCTTCACAGTGATTGGTGGTTTTTTATCTGCTTATTTATGTATGCATATCAATCACTTTTGAGTATTGCATAAATGTTGAGTGCACAATTAATGAAGGGATATATAGTGTGTGGGTGAAAAATCGTGAATACCAGAGCATGCCTGACTTTGGAATCTATGAGCTGAGACAAATGGGGCCACCGTGTTTCGAGATCATCTTACCTTGATTTAAACTGAAATGAAACAATCTTATCTCATTTTCAAATGAAAAAAAAAATGGAAAGGCCATAAAATTGAAAGTAAATGAATCCCACAAAAAGATAGCTATATCACCCAGATTGGCAACCAATTAAAACTTTTCAATAGTGTTCTCTGAGTTGCTAGGGTAAGACGACCTTGCATTGGAACTATGGAGTTCGTTATTGATTGAGGAGGTATTATTTTGTAAGTCCTGAAGAGCTGTGTTGGATAGTGGCCAGAGACAAGGATTTCAGGTTTTGAAAATACTTGAGGTTTGTAGACTTTGCTGTTTATTTCACAAAATGACGGTTTCAGTTGCCCTGTCTTGAATTTCCCATTTTTGCCATTTTAAATGTGGTGTAGCTATACCGGATTAAGATTCAGAATATACAACTCTAGACCCACTTCCACCACCAGTGTGTTTTGTCTTCGTGGTTAACGTGCTTAACCTCTCTGAGCCTAAGTTGTTTTTTTGTAAGATTATATTTATTTTTTAATTTTTTTTAATGTTTATTTATTTTTGAGAGAGAGCGAGACAAAACACAAACAGGAGAGGGGCAGAGAGAAAGGGAGACACAGAATCTGTAGCAGGATCCCGGCTCCGAGCTGTCAGCACAGAGCCCGATGTGGGGCTTGAACCCATGAACTGTGAGAGCCAAAGTCGGATGCTTAACTGACTGAGCCACCCAGGTGCCCCCATAAGATTTTATTTTTTAAGTAATCTCTACAGCCAATGTGGGATTTGAATTTACAACCCCTAGATTAAGGACTTGCATCCTTCACTGACCCCATCTGAGCCTGAGTTTTATTTGTGTAGTTAACACAGAAATGTTTCTTACTGTCACCTTTCCCTTTCTTCACAAATGTAATACTATGATTCAATACTTTGGGAATATTGAATATGTTTGCTGTGCACAAGCATCTACCTTCTTGGAATTTTTCCCATCAAATGTTTTTTTTTTCTATATGGTTGAAATAATTATATTAATGATCTAAATTGAATATAAATTTCGGTAAACATTGCTGTCATTGTATATAGGTTCTGTCATGTGTAATACTGATTAATTTGTCTCTGACAGCAGAGTAAAATGTGATGATCAATGTTGCCAATTGATTCTTCCTGCTGGGATAGCGTGAGTGTATACTTATCAAGCTGATTTTTATTGCTGATCAGACTGGATGAAACACAATTTCAATAATTGCTTTCTTTTGATGTTTCTTCTCTGACGTCCACATTGATTTGTGGGTAGAGTTTTGAAGGTACACTGTTGTAACAGAAAGAGACATGGTTAGATTAGAGAAAAAACCCACTTACGACAGGAAATATGCGCTAATAATGCAATTCACCTCAGTGTTTTCTCTTTACCACTTTTCAGGATGTGCATAATTGATATTGCCATAAGGCGTTCCCATTTCTTTTTGCACAGCTAAGAGAATAGGGCAGATTAGAATAGGCTGAGCTAGGTCTTTGTTTCTTCCAAGGCATGGTTCCAACAGATGGTAAAAACTCAACAAAGGTTTGGCATGTACCAATCAGTTATTTAGATTACTGTACATTTTAATTTTTTTATTTTTTCAACGTTTTTTATTTATTTTTGGGACAGAGAGAGACAGAGCATGAACGGGGGAGGGGCAGAGAGAGAGAGGGAGACACAGAATCGGAAACAGGCTCCAGGCTCCAAGCCATCAGCCCAGAGCCTGACGCGGGGCTCGAACTCACGGACCGCGAGATCGTGACCTGGCTGAAGTCGGACGCTTAACCGACTGCGCCACCCAGGCGCCCCAGATTACTGTACGTTTTTAAAAGAAACATATATATGCTTCACAAAGAAACCCTTTTTCTCTTGTGGTGTTATCTTTGTAGGTTCCCCTCATTCTTTGTTTTGTTTTTGTTTTTGGTTCCCCTCATTCTTAGAACCCATATATGTTCTTCTCACTCTGATATATTTGCTGCCAGAGTGGAAATGTTTTCTCAGTCACAACCTGATCTGTACTCTGGATAACACTCACATTAGCCAGAAAGAATTTCAGGACCGAGTACAGTAGGGTGCTCATGTGGTGGGTGCCATCTAAAATCCAACAATACAACATTTACCTTTAGCCACGAACAGGAACCTCTGTTGGAGGAATCAGGCCCTAATGTGGACATTATGGATACTTCAGAGCAAATTTAAGAGTTTATTACTAACAAAAATGATAAGGAAGATGATGATAGATTCTGTTTTCCAAGTGTTTTCTGTTCTCACAAAGTCCTGTGAAAAAGGTGTTAGTGTGTCCATTTGATGAAAGAGTAATCTGACACTCACAACACTTAAATAACTTGCTGAAGGCCACACAACTGATAAGAGACGGAGCTGGACTGTGGACTCACTACTGTCTGATCGCCAGTGTGGTCTCCTGACTTTGTGCCTGTGGTTGCCTGTTATTTCCCATTCCAGCGTCAGTCCAACCAAGTCTCCCCAAACACACGTACTTGCTGAATCCTTACACTGAAGGCTGGTGGCCTCATGGGCTTTTCATGTAGGACCAGTGCTTCCGTTGTTCAAGCAGCACAGAGACTTAATCCAGTAAGTGGAATTTAAGAGGCTACCCCAACGCCTGAGCTACTGGGGCAGTGCAACTTTTTAAATTATTTGGAGTGGAGAGTGTTATGCTAAGTGAAATAAGTCATACAGAGAAAGACAGATACCATATGTTTTCACTCTTATGTGGATCCTGAGAAACTTAACAGAAGACCATGAGGGAGGGGAAGGAAAAAAAAAAAAAGGTTAGAGAGGGAGGGAGCCAAAACATAAGAGACTCTTAAAAACTGAGAACAAACTGAAGGTTGATGGGGGGTAGGAGGGAGGGGAGGGTGGGTGATGGGCATTGAGGAGGGAACCTGTGGGATGAGCACTGGGTGTTGTATGGAAACCAATTTGACAATAAATTTCATATTAAAAAAAATAAAAGACAAATGTATTAAAAAAATATTTGGAGTGAGACATCCCACAATGTTAAATCTTTACAAGGTGCCGGACTCAGAAGTGAAACCCAGAAAGAGCCTCTGTTGGAGGAATCAGGCCCTTATAGATAAAGGCAGTGATTGTGAATAGACAGAATAAAATAAAATAGCAAGATGAAGTCAGGATCTGAGCATTCCAACCAGTATGCTGCGATGGTTGCATTGAGGATGAGAAGGGAAAGGTGACTGGCTTTTATCACCAGGGAAGGGATAATGACCAACTTAAAAAAAAATTAACAAAGAGAGACAAAGGAAAGAAGAAATCTTAGAAGGAAAAATGGAGACGAGGATGACAAATAGAGTATGTGGATGGCTGTGACAGGAAAAAAAAAAAGGGAGGTGAGGTACTTTATATAAGGAGTGACATAAGGGTGTCAAATGACAGCTATTCTAAGAGCAGAAAAGATATCTAAGACTAAGGAAACAACTAATTTCTGTGTTTAAGAGGATTAGGGCACCAAGAACAATTTAATTATTAGAGATAATGCTGATTTTTTAAAATTATATTTACTAATTATTTTCGCATTTGGTATTTCATTTAATCCTGAAAACAATTCTGTGTAGTAGGTTAAGTAGACGCTTCAGTCTCTGCTTCAGAAATGTGGAAATCTTGTGTCTGAGAGGCTAAAGGACTTACCTACTTTCTTGAATACGTGGTGCAGAGAAAACAAAATGTGTGTTCTGGTCCCGTCTAGTTGTCTCTCAGGGTGGACTGCTGGGCATCACCGTGTAATGTTAAAAGTACATCTAGCATAGGATGGTTTTGCCACATATGCTCGGAGGCATGTAGTCCCTGGACTAGTCTGGTCCTTTAAGTTTGAAATAGTCATAGAGATAAAAGTATGTAAAGATTATGGCGCCAAGTGTCCTTCACCGGTTGCATTTTGCTAAGCTGAGCTGGTTAGAGCACTTACATTATAGTATAGGGGTCAAGTTGAGCATAGGTATGATTTGGACAGTCATAGAGGGTGGCGACCCGAAAACTCAGGGTCAGTGGCCTTTGCAATAGACACAAGAAGCCAGATTCACTCACCTGAGGCATTTACAAAGAGAATATGAACTACAGTGGTCATCTGGTCCTGTTTTCTCAGAATCTCTTTCCCTTTTCATCTTCTTGATGGTGAGCCCATTAGGTGGGACCGAACCATCATCCTACCTCTACCCTCAAGCAACAGGGATTCAGAGTCACATACAAATACAGGTGGCTGGTGCATAATTAATAGCCAACACTTACTGAATGCATCATATACTATGAAGCATCATTCTAAGAACTTTCATTCATTAATCGTTCAGTCCTCACAGTAGTCCTAAGAAGTGTATGCCATTATTATTTCCATTTTACAGAAGAAGCTAAGGCATAGAGAGGTTAGGTGTCTTGCCCCAGACCACAGAGACAGGGAGAAGAAGAGCTGGCATTGGAACTAGGAGAGGGAGAGATGTATGTATATGTTTCTCTCCATCTCTCTCTATATATGTACAGATAGATAGATAGATACATAGATACAGATATGTAGATATGTATATATACATATATAGGTAGATATGTAGATATAAATGTGTAAGTGTTTATACACATATATACACTTTATGTGTATATGTTACCTCTCTGTAATGTGAGAATTCTCAGGAAGAATGAAATTAATGTTACAAATTAGATTAATGTTGGTTATGTGCATGGAAAGGAATATTTTAAATTTTATCCCAGGGTCATGGATAAGAATAGAAATTACGACTAAAGTTGAACCAGAAACCATAGATTTATGAGTGTTTTGAAAAGGCTATAAATAGGGTATAAATTCGAAAATTAAAATGAATGAGTGTAATGTTGAAGCATTCATTCTGTATGACATTAAGTTTCTGAAAGAGCAGCTCGTTAACTGGTTAGATCTTTTTTAGAAGTAAAAAAACAAAAACAACTTAGAAAGGTGGTATAGGGACTAGAAAACATTTTATATGATTATTATTGAGGGAAATATCACAGTGGGGAGGAATCTCTAAACAGATACTGAAAACTAAAATATATTGTGAGCCAGAATATTTAACCAAGCTAAGTCCTGGGACATGGCAAGCTTAGGGATATTGTCATAAATCTAGAAAACAAACAAAAAAAAAAAAACTATTGGGGAAGCTGCAGAATAATGTTCTCAATATTTCAGAAGAATCTTCTTGAAGCACCATCCAGACCCTGGGCTTCTTTGTGTTGATAAACCAGAGTCTGTTTGCAGGGATAGCCAACCCCAAGTGATAGTTGGTGAATCCTTTGCCAAAGTATGTAAAATTGAAAGGGCTAACTTTCTCACCGTGCACCACTGATATAGGACATGAAAACTAAATTTTGTTATTTTACAAAGTGTTAAGGTCCTATAACTTCCTATTGTACCATGTGAGAAAAATGCAAAAGCGAAAGTGAAAACTTTTGAAAAATCTGTTCTTATGCCTTTTGAGAAGAATTGCCTTTGAGTCATGATTGTGTCTTAGGAAAGAGGTGGGCAAATGAGACAAATCCAGCCTTTCACCTGTTCTTGTAAGGGCTGGTATACTAGGAAGATTTTTAGTATTTTAAATGGTTGAAAAATAAAATAAGAATATTCAATGACTTGTAAAAATTATATTAAATTCAAGTTTGAGTGTTCATAAATAAGGTTAATCAGAATATAGCCACAGTCATTAATTTACATGTTGCCTGTGGCTTTTTTGTGCTGTGTCAGCAGAATTGGCTAATTGTGATGGAGACTGTGTGACCGGCAAAGCCTAAAATACTTAATATTTGGCCCTTTATAGAAACAGTTTGTTGACCCTGTCTTAGGGTAATAAAACTGGGATACAGGGAAGTACTTCATCATTAGGAAACAGAGTAAGTGCCTAGAAACAGACAAACAGATAAATGTGGTGTGTGTGTGTGTGTGTGTGTGTGTGTGTGTGAGACATCCTGCCTGTTAATATTACTTCCTAGATTAAAATCATAAACCATGGTTGAATCAAAATATGCAGTGATATTTTAGAAATGTTTTTTATGGCACATTATACAATCCTCTGACAAGTGATATAGTGGGCTATCAATTTCATTATAACAAAAAACACCCATATTTTATTTAATAATAGAAAGACTTGGGGCGCCTGGGTGGCTCAGTCGGTTAAGCGGCCGACTTCGGCTCAGGTCATGATCTCGTGGTTCGTGAGTTCAAGCCCCGCGTCGGTGCTGACAGCTCAGAGCCCGGAGCCTGTTTCAGATTCTGTGTCTCCCTCCCTCTGACCCTCCCCCGTTCATGCTCTGTCTCTCTCTGTCTCAAAAATAAATAAACATTAAAAAAAATTAAAAAAAAATAATAGAAAGACTTTATGAAACCCATGTCTTGTTGAAATATATAGTCTCATGAAGATAAAGAAGGAAAACATTTAGGTTTTGGAATGAGGTTTTCTTCAAATCCCTAAGTTAGTTCATGACACAAGCAATTCTTGGATTTCTTTTACCCCATCAGTGGGTTTGGTAAACCAAGTAGGGTAAAAAATAATGCATGTTAACTAGCAGAAGGATAATGATTCCTGTTACCCATTGTCCTGTGATATAGAAATTGCAGTTAGAATGGTGTGGGTATATGATAGGTAAAGAAAAGAATACTCAGTGAAAAGCAGAGTCACTCCACACTTGGCAGTTGACCGCCAGAATAATGCTGTTGCTGTCTGTCATTATTTATCAACCAGCTCATTTTTCTTACCTCTGCATTCACAAATTCTCTGCACCTATTTCATTTTTCAACATTTAATTTATTTTTTAAAAGTATTTGAAGCATACCATACATACAGAATGTATATCTAATTGTGCAGGTTGAAGAATGATAACAAAATCATCTGTTTATCCATGTACTACCTCTGTCGCTTTTCCCTCTGTGTTCTTAGGGGATATTTTTTTTTCTATCTTATAGTTGCTTGTGTGTATATGTGCTATATTCCTCTGAAATGCTGTAGGTTTCTTCAAGGCATCATCCTTCACTCACTCTCTCTTCCTGCCTACTACTCCCATCCCGCATACCCAGGACATTCCCTTTAACAAAATAAGTACTTAAATATGTGAGTGTGGAATTAATGAGAGAAGTTACTGCAAGCTCGCTATGGGGAGAAATCTTTCATAATCTGTTTCTTGGAGCTTAGGGCCCTAGAATAGGCAATTAGCAAATGTTGGAATTGAATTGAATGAAAGTCCTATTTTTTTTTTTTTTTTTTAACTTCAAGTGCACTTCTGTATGTCTGTGTACTGACACTGTGCTACATTAGGAGTTGTTTGGACATTTTCACTAAAGTGCTAAATATAGTAAAGCAGTATCCTTTGAGGTATTTGAAATGTTCAAGGCTACCTTGTCCATTTATTGAAAATCCCCCATTGCCCATACTAAAATGATCATATTCCTTCTGCCTCCAGCTGCTTCTATCCATCCTATTAAGCTGGTCTTTTTGCTGTTCTCATTACGTGTTTCAGAGCATCCCTATGGCTCATGTCATTGGGTGCTTTATCTCTAGGCTGGACTTTTCTCTTTTCCACTGTCTAGTCCATCACCTTCATTTTAAGCCTTTACCCTGTTTTCCTTATGACATGTCCACACTACTGGATCTGGCTTTATCAGCCAGTAAAAAATTCTTTCTCCCAAGATTGGCCATTAACTTCAAACAAATAAAGAATGTTCGATCTGAACATCTCTACTTACCTTAGCTACTTCTACAGTGCTTGCTTTGGGAGGCTATTTTTTTTTTTAAGTTCTAATTTCTGGATGTTCTAAACAGGAAAAAGGGCTAGAATCTGACTGCCTCATAAATAATATGTTATGCTACCTTTACTGTTACACTGTTATTCAAGAGTATTTTTGTTTTTCAAGACCAGACAAATTAATGAATGAATAGAGGAAGCTTGAGACTTGGTTCAATGATAAGTGTCCTTTTCCTGGTACATTAAGCCTTTTGATCAAATGCTTTAATCATAAACTCATTTGCCTACAAAGTGAAATGACTTACTGAAATTCTTACTTGAACATAAATAATTTTGAATTCAGAACTGTGGAGAATCAGTATTTTATGAAAAATATAGAGAAAGTGATACACAAGGATCTAGGTATTAGGATATTAGGTACTATCAGACATATACCTATTATTTAAATAAAATCTGTTGGGTAGCCAGTCAACTCAAACTGTAGGTAATATGTAAATAGTTAAGTTAAATAACCAGTATACATTTCCATGTTGTAAATATAATTATTTACTTGATACAGAGAGAGTATTATTTGGAAGATAATCTTAAAGGTAGTCTCCCAGTAAATTAATGTCATCAACACATGTTGGTGCCTCTATAATGAAGGTTAGACTATTGCAAGGTTTTGGATTTATACCTTTTAGTGAGGAACATGAGCTCTGATATTAGATCAGGTTCAGATCCTCATTCTGTTGCTTATTAGCTGTGTTGTCTATCCCTTGGTTTCCTTATCTGTAGAGTAGAAATAGAAATTTCAGTTTCCTAAATGTTCATGGGGAGATTAAGTGAAACACAGTAGGAAGCACTTGATGAGGTACCTGGGAGATGGAAGGTGTTGAGAAATGTTAGTTTGTATTAAGAGTTGGGTAGTATTCTTTACATACTCATAATAATAGTAATAGTGTTTATGAAGTGTTAATTTGATTTTCCAAAGATGCTAATTGGCAAGGTAATATTTTATAAAATTAATTGGTCTAATTTTATGACTTGTGAGACTGTATGAATAACATTTGCAGAATTTGGGACTTACAGCTTACTGTTAGGAGATTTTTGGTAACATCCACTATGAAACAATATAAAAACAAACAATTCCTCTTTCCAGATTAAAAAAAAATTCTTACTATTGAGACAGGGGTATGAAGCACTAACTTTTATAAAAGCACTAATTACATGCCAGGGAGTGTTCTGAGTAGTTCACAATCAACCCTAAATCTTCACAACAACGCGCTGAAGTTGGTATAATTGATGCAGCGTCATCTAGCACATGGTCAAGAAAGAATTCTTAGGATTACAGCTTAGTAAGTTTAGTTATAATAGCACAAGGACAGGGCCCGTGGGTAGAAAGAGCTGCACTTTTTACAGCATAGGCTGGTGGTTATATACTTAGTAATCAAAGGGAAAGGGACATACAGATTACAAAAGATTCTTTGAATTTCTACTAGTAAAACTACTTTTGCTAAATTCCCCTAGTGCTTATCATTCAGTTCAATATTAACTATTGGTGACATATTCCGGCTGCCATGAGACTCTTTTTTTTTTTTTTAATTTTTTTTTGAAATTTATTGTCAAATTGTTTTCCATACAACACCCAGTGCTCATCCCAAAAGGTGCCCTCCTCAATACCCTTCACCCACCCTCCTCTCCCTCCCACCCCCCATCAACCCTCAGTTTGTTCTCAGTTTTTAAGAGTCTCTTATGCTTTGGCTCTCTCCCACTCTAACCTCTTTTTTTTTTTCCTTCCCCTCCCCCATGGGTTTCTGTTAAGGTTCTCAGGATCCACATAAGAGTGAAAACATACAGTATCTGTCTTTCTCTGTATGGCTTATTTCACTTAGCATCACACTCTCCAGTTCCATCCATGTTGCTACAAAGGGCCATATTTCATTCTTTCTCGTTGCCACGTAGTACTCCATTGCATATATAAACCACAATTTCTTTATCCATTTATCAGTTGATGGACATTTAGGCTCTTTCCATAATTTGGCTATAGTTGAGAGTGCTGCTATAAACATTGGGGTACAAGTGCCCCTATGCATCAGTACTCCTGTATCCCTTGGGTAAATTCCTAGCAGTGCTTTTGCTGGGTCATAGGGTAGGTCTATTTTTAATTTTCTGAGGAACCTCCACACTGTTTTCCAGAGTGGCTGCACCAATTTGCATTCCGACCAACAGTGCAAGAGGGTTCCCATTTCTCCACATCCTCTCCAGCATCTATAGTCTCCTGATTTGTTCATTTTAGCCACTCTGACTGGCGTGAGGTGATATCTGAGTGTGGTTTTGATTTGTATTTCCCTGATGAGGAGTGACGTTGAGCATCTTTTCATGTGCCTGTTGGCCATCCGGATGTCTTCTTTAGAGAAGTGTCTATGCATGTTTTCTGCCCATTTCTTCACTGGGTTATTTGTTTTTCGGGTGTGGAGTTTGGTGAGCTCTTTATAGATTTTGGATACTAGCCCTTTGTCCGATATGTCATTTGCAAATATCTTTTCCCCTTCTGTCGGTTGCCTTTTAGTTTTGTTGGTTGTTTCCTTTGCTGTGCAGAAGCTTTTTATCTTCATGAGGTCCCAGTAGTTGATTTTTGCTTTTAATTCCCTTGCCTTTGCCGGCTGTCATGAGACTCTTAAAGGAAGTAGCAGTCAGCATGCATTTGACCCTTATTAAAACTATGCAGGCTGTAGGTCAGCCTTCGGTATAAGGGTAAACATGTTCCTGCTCCTGTCCCTCATCACAATGACCGTCTTCACTTATAGATGAGAAAATTGGGATATAGAGATGAATAGAAATGGAGATCCTGGATGGACACCTAAACTTTTTACTCTTAACCCTGGACTTGTAACCATAATATGATGCTAACTTAATAGGAGGGTGTTATACACTTGGAGTAATGGGTCCTATTCAAGGGTGAATATTACTTGTCAGAAATTTGTATTAGGTAAAAATACATACCGATGGAATTTGAAACATAGAATGTTCAGAAAAAATAAAAGCATTTCAGTGGGGATCCAAAATGTAGTATAGAAGTATTTGTACTTTAAAAATGTAGGAGGAATTTCTAATGAGATAATTTATGAGAAACCTCTTGTCAGAGGACATACATATATGGTAGACATTTTAGACAATTTTAGTTATTTTTTGGACATTATCGAGGTATGGAGATTTATTTGGAGGGTTTTGAAAATATTTGTAACGTTTATTTTTGAAAGAGAGAGAGACAAAGTGCAAGCAGGGTAGGAGCAGAGAGAGAAAGGGAGCCACAGAATCTGAAGTAGGCTCCAGGCTCTGAGATGTCAGCACAGACGGACCACAGGATCATGATCTGAGCTGAAGTCAGACCCTTAACTGACCAAGCCACCCAGGCACTCCATATTTGGAGGGTTTGAATGATCAGATAACTCATTTTATTGATGAATAATTTCTCCCAGAAAGTTTCAAAGCTCTTTATTTTTTCAGTATATGCAGCTTCTTCCGAGGTATGTGGTGTCTTGTAGTCTTATAATTGCTATCAATTTTTGAGAGGGATTCCTAAGAGGGAGGAAAATTTCCGTGTCTCTAACAACACAGATCTTCCTGCTGAAAGGAGCCATCTTCAATTTACTGTTGCATAAAATAAATAATTTTTGACAGCCATAAGTTATAACAATACTTTGTTTTTAAATAATGTTAAGCACAGTAGAAATAGACTCTTTAAAAAAAAATAAATCCAAGTTAGTTAACATATAGTGTAATAATTTTAGGAATGGAATTTAGTAATTCATCACATCCATATAACACCCAGTGCTCATCCCAAGTGCCTCCTTAATGCCCCTTGCCCATTTAGCCCTTTCCCCCCACCCAACAACCCTAAGTTTGTTCTCTGTATTTAAGAGTCTCTTAAAGTTTATCTCCCTCTCTGCTTTTATCTTATTTTTCCTTCCCTTCCCCTATGTTCATCTGTTGTGTTTCTTAAATTCCATATATGAGTGAAATCATATGATATTTGTCTTGCTCTGACTGACTTATTTCGCTTAGCATAATACACTAGTTCCATCGACGTTGTTGCAAATGGCAAGATTTCATTCTTTTTGATTGCTGAGTTATATTCCGTTGTATGTATGTGTATACACACACACACACATATATATACACATATATATGTATATATATATACATATATATACATATATGTATATACATACATACATATATACATACATATACCACATCTTCTTTATTCATTCTTCAGTCAGTGGACATTTGGGGTCTTTCCATACTTTGGCTATTGTCGATAGTGCTGTTGTAAACATTGGGGTGCATGTGCCCGTTAGAATCAGCATTTTTGTATCCTTTGAATAAATACCTAATAGTGCAATTGCTGGGTCATAGGGTAGCTCTATTTTTAATTTTTTGAGGAACCTCCATATTGTTTTCCAGAGTGGTTGCACCAGTTTGCATTCCCACCAGTAGTGCAAAAGGATTCCTCTTTCTCTGCATTCTCACCAAAATCTGTTGCCTGAGTTGTTAATTTTAGCCATTCTGACAGGTGTGTGAAGTGGTATTTGATTTGTATTGATTGTGGTTTTGATTTGTATTTCTCTAATGATGAACGATGTTGAGCATCATTTCATGTGTCTGTTAGCTATCTGGATGTCTTCTTTGGAAAAGTGTCTATTCATGTCTTTTGCCCAAGAAATGGACTCTTTTTTATTTTTATTTTTTATTTTAATTTTTTTTAACGTTTATTTATTATTGAGAAACAGAGAGACACAGAGCATGAGCAGGGGAGGGGCAGAGAGAGGGGGAGACACAGAATCTGAAGTAGGCTCCAGGCTCTGAGCTGTCAACACAGAGCCTGGTGCGGGGCTCAAACCCACAAACTGTGAGATCATGACCTGAGCCAAAGTCGGTTGCCCAACCAACTGAGCCACGCAGGTGCCCCTGGACTCTTTTTTTTAAAGAAGGAACCACTATAGCATTTTATATAAAATTAATCCTTTTTTATCTCAGAGCTTATTTTTAAAAATCTTAGTCCTAGACTTTTTGACAATGTGGATAGCCATTTATTTTAAGGACTCTTCAGAAAATTTTAAAACAACCATTTTATCTGTAGATTTCATATGGTTCAGTCATATGCATCGAATACTTTTAGGAACACAGGAATATGTTCCATAAAATAGCCTTCTTGAAATCTTTGAAAATGGGCAGATGGAAGTCATTGCTCATGTAGAAATAGAATCTAGAGGCAGGAATTTCTGGGTGAGTATGAAGAGAAAAAGAGGGAGTGGGGGGAAAATGGTGAATCAAGTTCTGTCTCAATGTAAGGAAGAGCTTTCTAATGATAAGTCCCATTAAAATGGAATGGGTTGATCAAAGACATTAAGGAGTATTTTAAAAGAGACCAATTTGCCATCTATCAGGTTTGGTGTGGAAAGAATTTCTTCTGAGTTGCTGAGTTTGGATTAAATGGTCTGTATGGACCTTTTTTTTTTTTTTTTTTCAACGTTTTTTATTTTTGGGACAGAGAGAGACAGAGCATGAACGGGGGAGGGTCAGAGAGAGAGAGAGGGAGACACAGAATCGGAAACAGGCTCCAGGCTCCGAGCCATCAGCCCAGAGCCCGACGCGGGGCTCGAACTCACGGACCGCGAGATCGTGACCTGGCTGAAGTCGGACGCTTAACCGACTGCGCCACCCAGGCGCCCCTGTATGGACCTTTTTAAATGCAATTGTCTAAGAAAGCAAAGTGATAGAATGGTTCAGCTGTAAAGATCCTGAGCATCACTGCTTTAGTTTATGAGCATTATAAGAATTAAGGAAATGGAGCTCTTTCTAAAAATTCTCAAGGATAGCTGTAGCAGAAAAAAAAAATTGTTGTAGTTCTTTAAAAAAAATTTTTTTTGAAATAAGTATTTGGAAAGCAAAAAAAAAAAAAGCACATTCAGAGCAGATGGATTTCTATTAAGATAATGTCTCAATAATATCAGTTGGTGGGAGTTGGTTGTAAGCAGTGGAACCTGGTGGTGTATGATATAAGCAATGAAGGGATTTAGACAAGGAAGCTCACAGAATTGAAAATTCTGAGACATTAGCTTTGGAAACCACATGAACCAAAGCGCCTGTGAAGGTCTGGGAATCAGGAAATCATGTGTAGTGTCTCTTGGGTGCCATCCTAGAGCACTCATCAGGGGAATGAGTGCTGGCCATTTTAGGTCTTTCTGTCACTATGCTCGAGACGCAAATTCTAGTGAAAAGGTATTAAAAGAATATAATTTCACAGCGTGGTTTGGGTCACATGCTCACTCCATGGCCATGGGAAAAAAAATTCTTGATTCACAACCTCACCAACATATTATTCAGTGGAGGGGGAGGAGGGGATAGCTTCCCAAAGCAAACTTGAGGTGCCATTATTATAAGGAGGAATGTAAGCTAGACAGAAGAAAACACAGATGTGCACCATAATGAGCCACTTTGGTTTGAGACGTGAATTCTTAACTCCTCTAAGCCTCCCTCAACAGCGCCCACCCTCCTCCTTAAAATGTGTGGTCTAGAAGAGCAGAGCACAATATGGAGTGGCAAATTATTCTGCATATAAAATAAAGGCATTTGGAAATTCAGAGAGCTGCTTGCTTAGAGTTGTCTACAGTGAAGAGAAGAAATGGGAGAGCCCCACTAATGTGGAATGTCTGGCCTCTGTGGAGGGCCAGAGCCAACATGATATTCCTCATGGTTGATGGGGATGGTTGATGGAGTTTTAGCCCAGTCATATCTGATAATCTATGTTAAGTCGTTGTTTGCACTTACCATACCCATGTCTGTTACCCTAAACCTGCCTTACAAATCCGCTGTGTATGATCCTATGTTCATGATTCCTTAGAATGGTAAAGAATAACATGGAGTGAAGTATAGTAACAACGGAACGGTCCTCCAAAAAAGCCTTACTGGGATTTGGGGAGGCGAGCTCCTAACCAGGAAACTAAGCTGTCTTGAAAATTCCTGGGTGTGGCAGGATGCAATGTTGGGACAGGTCCTTTAAAACCCCCATCATTTGAGATGCAGATTTACAGCATCTTCCTTTGCACAATAACCCACATGACAGCTCTTTATCCTACAGCTGTTCTTGTCCCATACCAAATTCAATTCTCTGCTCGTTTTGTTTCACGTTTTTCTAAAAAGAATGTACTTGTACAAGAGTATGGGTATTCTCTCTTTTGTAGAAAAGAGGGAGGAAGTGAATCACCTCACTTATGTATATTTCTATTTGACATTTGAAAAAAAATTCCTCTAGAAGACTCAGAGATCTCTAACTTCAGAATTTTATTATACTCCGATTGTATCACATGAGCTTTAATCCAAACAAATTATTATCTAATTTAAATAATAACCTGTGAATTCTAACAGAATATAATGTTATTTATTAAGACTTTAATTTTGATTTATTACTCAATTATGTCTTCCATGTGAATGTAAATGCTACAATATCTAGGCCTTTAATGTATGCTGAATAACTTTTAAATTTAATGAAACTAAGTGTTGAAAGAATATACACTTCAAAGAAACTGACCATTTTATCTTCATCAAAAATGTTAGAGGCATATTGCCTGGTAAAGGATAATTTTAATGTAATTCAAGGAACCTGATTGTGTTGTTAAAAACTTATTCTCTTGCTTACTCTATGTTAAGTAATTGAACTGTTTGAGTGGATTCACAGAAAATCATCTACAGCAGCAAATATATAACTATCATAAATAATAAGAACATAAGATACTCAGGAGTAAATTTATTTCATTACTTTGATTGATCGACTGTGATATGAGCAGTATATCTCTTTACACTGGCCCAAGGGAAGTAGTGGGAGGTTCAGCACAGAGCTTGATATTGATGGTTAAAGTCTGTTTTAAGTGATATCAACACTTAAGATAGGGTCCAATATGAATTCATTAAAGGGTTGTGTGATCATATTATTACATACTTGTAGAGGTAAAATGAGAGACCTACAGATAACCCGAATACATTGTAGAAATTTATTAAGGAAGGAATTTCACTCTTGGCTGAGCTGAGAAGGCTCTCTGTGAGTCCATACTGTCTGGCCAACGGGAGAGTCATGTAGCCCCACGTGTTGCTAGTCCAGAATGGGGCCTTAGTGATCATGCATGGCAATAGCCTCACCTTTACAGTATATGAATTTGAGTGATTTTTTTCCCCAAGACTTCAGAAATAGTTAGGCTGATAGAAGACTAGGCACCTTGGTCTCTTGATTTTTTTCATTCCACTTTTATAGGTTCTTCTTAGTTACTGCTGGTCCCAGCATCTGAGGATAAAAAGGATTTTCCCTCCTCTTTTTGCCCTCTGGAGTCTGAAAGGATGGAATATTTCCTTTTTCGGAGTATAGCAGAAGATGCAGGCCTTATTATCTGGTATAAAGTATGTGAGTTAGAAATTGCTTTTTCATCCCTAAATTTTGTATTTAATATTTTATGGCACATAAGTGAGTAATGAATTATTTTTGTCCTAATTCATTATTTACAGAGTGCTTTTAACAAAATTTAATATAATTTCACAAAATGACAGGCATAGGGAGAAAAATGTGCTGGAAGATCATTGGCCCAGGGCTGCCCAAAAGAATTTAAGACGTTCTTTTGATAGAAATATTGATGGGATTTCTAAGAAAAGACTATTCACTAGCAATGGCAGATAACCAACTTTGTATAATTCAGAGTCCAAAAATACAATCTATAAGATTTTCTGCCTTAGTGTGCTATCTCAATTAAATCAATTTAAATGAACAACTTCTACGGATGTGTCAAATTACTTAGTTATGCCTATGAGCTGTAGGGGAGAAGGGAAAACCTATGGAAATCCTCAAAGTGTGTGGTTATTGAATTTTTGGTCTGTTTGCTATCTCTGACCATGCCTCTTGGTATTTATCACAGCTTGAGTTTGAGCTTTCAAATCTTCCTTACAAAACCTTTGTACTTTGGGAAAAAGTAAATCCATCCAGCTCCTGGATTAAGACCATCAATATATCCCAGGCTCTGACTCCAGAGTTGTTTTCAGGACCCCAGAACTAGTTGAACCCAGAAAATAAGTGCTGGGGGCCTCTAAAAGTTGTTCCTTTGCTTTTATAAGATGGTGACAAGGGACTTCCCATTCCTCCTTCCTATAACTGTTCCTCTTTAGGGAACAGTTCGTTTTACAATGTGAAATAAATACCATATTAAAATATCAAATTAGAAATCTCATTAACTTCAAATTTACTAATAGCCATGTTTTGTGATTTTTTTCAAAAAAAATTTTTATGAAAATGTATGCCCAATGTAGTATAAAATGAAGTGTGACACTATTCTCTGGTGTTCAAACTTGGAAAATTAGGACGTCTCTGGGAATCACTGGACACCGAGGTTTTCCCAGTGGGCTATAGCATACATATCACAGATAAAGATGAGGTAATTATCTCCTTTCTACTCTTTCTACTTTCAGGAAAAGGTGTTGATGTACAATAATTGGGTTTCCCAGGATGTCTAAAGAAGAAAGGGCATGTCATCAAGAAATACAGCTGAGTCTTTCATATTCATTTTTCTCTATAATTCAAAAAAAACTTTGTTATAAAGTATATAATATATAAATGTGTGAGTTACAGATTACCAAACGAAAACGCATGTACCCAATTTCCAACTCAAAAGTAAAACACAGCAGGTAATTTAGGGGCCCTCTGTTTGCCCCACTTTGTCTTCACAAGCAGTACCCCCCAAAAAGTAATAACCACCCTGAATTCTGCCTTGTTTTTCCTGATGGTTTTACTACCTTTGCCTCTTTCTATAAGAAATGTATTTTTAGTTTTGAATAGAATTGAATTGTATTAAGTTGAGTTATACTATATGTATTCTATATGATGGTTTCATTTGCTCAATATATTTTTGAGGTCAATTCATATTGAAGCTGTTACCTGGGGTTCATTCATTTTGAGTATTGAATGGGATGAATATACCTCATTTCATTTATCCATTCTATCTTTCACTGAAATTTGGTTTGCTTCTGGTCTTTTACACTATAGACAGCAGAGATCATTGTCATGCATACTTTCTGATGCACGTGTGTGCAGGAGTTTCTTTATAGAAGTGTTACAATGCTGAAGTATTTTCCAAAGTTGTTGTATTATTTTACTGTTCCCCCCCCCCCAATAATTGTTGAAAACTTGAATTGATTCACATGGTCATTTGTGTGTACTGCTGGACAATTCAGAGCTTTTGAAGTGGTTAGTAGTTATACAGTGGTAATTCATAGTTAAATTGCACTTACCAAATCACTGATGAGGTAGTGACCATCTTTTTTTAAAGTTTTGATAGGCCATTTAAAATCTTCTGTTGATTTTTTTCTATTTTTTTTCAGTGCAGTTTTAGGTTTCCCGGAATTGGGGAGGAGGGACAGAGATTTCCCATATTCTTCGTATGACCGCACATACTTAGCCTCCTCCCCCATTATCAACATCACTCAACAAAATGGTGCTTTTTTTTTCTGATTAAAGATGAATCTGCATTGACACATTATCACCTAGATTCCATAGTTTATCTTAAAGTTCACCCTTAGTGTTATACACTTTATGGGTTTTGGCAAATATATATACTGACGTATATCCCTCATTAGGTATCGTACAGAGTATTTTCACTGCCCTAAAAATCCTCTGTGTCTCCCTATTTGTCTCTCACCTCTCCTACCTCCAGTAACCACTGACCTTTTTATTGACTCCATGATTTGGCCTTTTCCAGAATGTCATATAGTTGGAATCATACAATATGTAGCCCTCTCAGATTGGTTTCTTTCACTTAGTAGTATGTATTTAAGTTTTCTCTATGTCTTTTCATGGCTTAATAGCTCATTTCTTTTTAGCACTGAATAATATTCTGATGTCTAGATCTACCACAGTTCATTTATCTGTTCACCTACTGAAAGGCTCTTGGTTGCGTCTAAGTTTTGACAATTATGAATAAAGCTGTTGTAAATTTCCCTATGTATGTTTTTGTGTGGATACGTCTTCAGCTCTTTTGGATAAATACCAAGGAGTGTGACTTCTAAATAGTTCGGTAAGAGTATGTTCAATGTCGTAAGAAACTGCCCAAATGTCTTCCAAAGTGGTTCCGCCATTTTCCATTCCCACCAGCAGTGTGTGAGAGTTCCTGTTGCTCCCCATCTGTGGCAGCATTTGGTGTTGTCAGTGTTCCAGGTTGTGACCATTCTGTTAGGTGTGAGGTGGTATCTCATCTGAAGTTGCATTTCCCTGATGATGTGTGATGTGGAGCATGTTTCATATCCTTATTTACCCTCTGTCTTTTTTTTCTGGTGAAATGTCTATTGAGATCTTTGGCCCATTTTTTAGTCAGGTTGTTTTCTTTTTGAAGTTTAAAATGTTTATATATTTTTGATAACAGTCCCTTTTCAAATGTGTCTCTGCAAACATTTTTCTACCAGTCTGTGACTTGCCTGTCAATCTCTTGACATTGTCTCTTATGAGACAGGAGTTTTTAATTTTAAAGAAGTCCAGCTTATCAAGTATTTCTTTCATGGATCATGTCCATGTCCATCATGTATGTGTGTGTGTGTGTGTGTGTGTGTGTGTGTATGTCAATGTATACATATATATACATGTATATATATATATATAGAGAGAGAGAGAGAGAGAGAGAGAGAGAGACACACGCACACATACACACACACACATGTCGTGTATACATACATACATATACACACACCCAGAATCATCTAGGTTTCCTTTTTTTTTAGGTTTATTTATTTATTTTTGATAGAGACAGAGACAGTGTGAACAGGGAGGGGCAGAGAGAGGGAGAGACAGAATCCCAAGCAGGTGCCACACTGCCAGCTGGAAAGCCTGGTATGGGCTTGAACTCACAAACTGCGAGATCATCACCTGAGCCAAAACCAAGAGTCGGTTGCTTAACTAAGTCACACAGGTGCTCCAAAGTCCTCTATGTTTTCTCTGACGTGACCGGTTTGGACTTCTGTAGCATTGTTTATTACATGTAGGTCTGTGAACTCTGTTTTGAGTTCAGTGATCCATTTTGATTTTATTTTATGAAACATATAAGGTCTGCACCTGGATTTGCTTTTTTTTTTTTTTTTCCGGTATGTAGATGTCTGCTTGTTTCAGCATGCTTAATTGAAGAGATTATCTTTGCTGCATTATATTGCCGTTGCTCCTTTGTTAAAGATCAATTGATTGTATCATGAGGGTCTATTTCTGGGCTTGCTATTGGGTTCTAGTGATGTATTTGTCTGTTCTTTTGCCAATACCGCACTGTCTACAATACAAGTGTGATAAGTAAGTCTTAAAGTGGATAGCATTGGTATATTAACTTTTTTTTCCCTTCAATATTGTGTTAGCTACTATTTTGCCTCTCCACATAAACTTTAGAATCAGTTTGTCAATATCTATAAAATAACTTGCTGGGATTTTGATTGAAATTGCATTGAATCCATAGATCAGATTGGGAAGAACTGACATCTTGGGTATATTGAGCCTTCCTATCCATGAGCATGGAATATCCCTTCATGTATGTGATTCTTCTTTGATTTCATTCATCACACTTTTGTAGTTTTCCTCTTATAGATCTTGTGCATATTTTATAGATTTATATTGAAGTGTTTCACTTTTTTGAGTGCTAATGTCAATGGTATTGTTTTTAATTTCAGATTCCACTTGTTCATTGTTGGTATGTAGCAAAACAATTGATTTGTGTATATTGGTCTTGTATCCTGCAACCTTGCTACTATCACTTATGAGTTCCAGATGTTTGTTTATTTGGATTCTTTAGGATTTTATACATAAATGATCATGTTATCTTCAAACAGTTTTATGTCTTCTTTCCCATTTTGGATACCTTTAATTTCCTTTTCTTGACTTAGTACATTAGCAAAGACTTCTAGTAAGATACTAAAAAGTAGTGGTGAGAGGGAGCATCCTTTCCTTGTACCTGATTTTAGTGGGAACGTTTTAAGTTTCTCATCATTAAGTATGATGTTAGCTATAGTTTTTTTGTAGATAGTTTTTATCAAGCTGAGAAAGTTTCTTCCCGTTCCTAGTTTGCTGAAGCGTTTTTATCATGAATGAGTACTGGATTTCATCAAATGTTTTTTTTTGCATTTGTTGATACAATCATATGATTTTTTTCTTTTTAGTGGGTTGATACGATGGATTACATTAATTGATTTTCTCATTTTGAATAAGGCTTACATACCTGGGGTAAATCCCACTTGGTTGTTATGTAAAGTACTTTATACTTTAAGATTCTTTATACTTTATAAAGTATATAATTATTTAAGGTTATTTAAGAATCTTTATACTTGAAGATTCAATTTGCAAATATTAATATTTTGTTGAGGAGTTTTGCATCCTGTTCATGAGAGATATTGGTCTGTAGTTTCCTTTAATGTCTTTGTCTGGTTATTAGGGTAATGCTGGCCTCATAGAATGAGTTAGAAACTATTCTCTATGCTTCTAACCTCTTAAAAGCATTAGAGAGAATTGGTATAATTTCTTCCTTAAATTCTAGTGAATCCATCTGAGCCTGGTGCTTTCTGTTTTCACATGTTGTTAATTATTGATTCAATTTCTCTAATAGATATAGGCCTATTGAGATAATCTATTTTTTTGTGTGTTTGTTTTTCACTTATTAATTATTTAGTTTGTCACATTAGTCAAATATTGGCATAAGGAGACTTTTGTAGTCTCTGATTTGTCTTTTCATTCTTAAAAATTTTTTTTTAATGTTTATGTCTGAGAGACAGAGAAAACAGAGTGTGAGTGGGGGAGGGACAGAGAGAGAGGGAGACACAGAATCTGAAGCAGGCTCCAGGCTCTGAGCTGTCAGCACAGAGTCTGACGCAGGGCTCAAACTCATGAAGTGCGAGATGGTGACTTGAGCTGAAGTTGGACGCCCAACTGACTGAGCCACCCAGGCACCACAGTTTTTTTTTTTAACGTTTATTCATTTCTGAGAGAGAAAACAGAGCGTGAGCAGGGAAGGGGCACGGAGAGAGGGAGACAGAATCTAAAGCAGGCTCCAGGCTCTAAGCTGTCAGCATAGAACCTGACGCTGGACTGGAACTCACCTAAGCCGATGTTGGACGGTCAACTGACTGAGCCCCCCAGGCACCCCTCTTTTCATTCTTTTTAAACTGTTATATAGTAAAATTTGCCATTGACTTTTATGGCTTAAACTTTTGTATTAAAAAAAATTTTAAGGCCAAGGTAATATTTTTCTGTGTTTTCTCTAAAAGTTTAGAAATTTCCCTTTCATATTTATAAATTTGATTAATCTAGAAATTGTTTTGAACTGAGAGGGTCTATCAAATTTATGTTTTCCCTATATAGATAATTAGTTGTTACAATTAATTAGTTGTTCTCCAATCCACAAATCCCACCTTGTCTCTCTACATAGTGCTGACTCTGTCTCTGGGCTCCCAGGCCATTCTGTCCATCTTTAGTCAGTGCCACAATGCACCAATAAACATACCTTCATAAAAAAATCTTTATGGCCACACAAGTTTTCTACTTTGTTCTTTCTCCCAAGTATGTCTTGACTAGTCTTGTCTTGTTTCTTTTCTGGATAAGTTTTAGAAGAGGTTTGTTAAGTTCCTTGGAAAACAGTATTGAGATTTGTCAAATCTCCTTATACGTGGTCATGGAGTCTTCAGTCCCGGTTTTTGGTCTTCGTTATCTTTCAACAAAGTTGTAATTTCCCCATTAAGACTTAAATATCTTTTGTTAGATTTACTTGGTAACAGTGAAAAAATTAACAGCGCCTTAGAAATTTAAAGTTGGTTCCTTTCAGCAAGCTTGTTTGTTGTGTTGTGTATATTTTCTGTAGCTTTAGCAATTTCTCTCTGATCTTTAAATTTCTAAGGCTCTGTTGATGCTTTCAGTGTTACCATGTAATTCCATTAATTTTTGCTTTATACGTTATGGGGTTGTATTATTAGCATGATACGTGTTCAGAATTGTTATGTTTTCCTGGTAAATGAAACATTTTATTATTACATTGTCTTTCACTTTATCTCTAGTAGTTTTTCCATTCCTTAAAGTCTATTTTGTTTCCTAATAATATCACTATGCCAGTTTTCTTGTGGTTTTTGTTTTGCTTGACGTATTTATTTTCCAAATATTTACTTTCAGTCATTTGATGTTATGTTTCAGTTGTGTCTTATATAGTAAGCTATATATAGCTGGGGTTCTTTTTGCCATTTCCATTCATTTTGATTGCTGAAATATTTGGATTTGTTTCTATATTTTTTTATGATTTCTCTTGGTCCTATTTTCCTATTCCTTTTCTTTTTTTTTCCCTCTTCGTTGCTTTCTTTTAGATTTTTCTTCTTTTTTTTTCATTTAAATTTCTTTCCTCTGTTTGGAAATTTTCATTTTCCTAGTATTTACTTTTAAACTTTATCATTCCTAATTAATAAAATCTAAGATTATTAAATACGTGTACCCATCCTTTAGAGCTACACAAGGATCTAAGGACACTTTAATGGCCACCACTGTCTTGCAATCTCAGTGCTATTTTTTCCTCTATTTTCATTTCATCTTGCTTTTCTCCCATATGTATTTTTGCAGAGTTACCAAAATATTAACCAACACATTTCTCATCATTTCTTATTGCTTTTCAAAGCTCCCATCTGGTATCATTTTCCTTCAGTCTTAAGTATATCTGTAATTATTTTAGTGTACATTTCTAGTAAACTCTCTATTTTGGCTTTTGTCTGAAATTTCATTGATTCAGTTTTAGTTTTGGACAGTGGTTGAGTATATAATTTTATTTTTTCTCATCATTTCGAAAATATTTTTTTCATGCTGCTTTTATTATTATTATTATTATTAGGAAGTCAGTCTTGATTCTAATTGTTACCCAACCCTAAGTGATCTGACTTTTCTTTCTTTTGTTTGCTTTAAGATCTTGTTATTGTCTTTGGTGTTACATAGGTTCATCATATGTATCTGAGAATGAGTTTCTTTTTATTCATATTTTTTTCAGTTTCCATTTTTTCCTAGAGTTTAGGATTCATGTCATTCAACGGTTTTAGAATTTTCTGTTATCTCTTTGAATATTGTTTCTTCTCCATTCTCTTTATTATCTTCTGGGAATTTATTTATATGTGTTTGATCTTCTTATGCTGCCTTGGTGTGTCTTAGGTGTTTTTCTCATTTCTCATATCTTTTTTTTTCCCTTTTGCTTTATTTAGGCTGAATTCTTTGAAAGTATTCACCAGTTTACCAATTATAATATTCTATTCTATTTAATCATTTCTTTGAGTATTAATTTCGCTTATTATGTATTATTTATATAAAGTGTATTAGATTTTTAAACATACTTAGTTATTTGTAAAAATGAGCCTCTTTCTCCTGAGCCGTATTTCATAATTATATTTTCCTTTTTGACAGTATATACCTTTAACAGCCTGTGGAGATAGTTCCAATAAGCGAATTACTTGTGGATCTGCTTCTACTGCCTTTTCTCTCCCCACCCCCCTGACTCTCATTAGTGGTGACTTTTTCCTTGTTTTTGATTTAGAGCTGCCCATTTGACTTAAAACTTCATGTATGGGAATTCTTTGAGCCCTCAGTCGAAGGAGTTTTCTTCTAGAGAAAGCTTTCATTTGTTATTTCAGACATCAGCATCACCACACCAGGAATACTTTACGTTAAATCCTTGGCTTGCTGCTTTGTTTTTATGGCACAGTAGAATAAATTTAGACTGTGAGTCCATATGAGGTCCAGCTTGTGGTTATGAATTCTCGAGAGTTTATTTATTTATTTTTCCCTCGACCCAGTGACAAATTCAAAACAGGCATGTTTCCTCGTTATCCTTTTTTTGTGTGACAAGATTATTTTTTTTCTCCAACTTTGTGGTTCTGTATTTATGTGGAGATTTCCTGTCCTCTATGCTTTGACCATCTTTCAAAGAAGAATTGCAAAGCATTTTCTGGAATTTGTTCTAAACCTTCAGGATAAAAGCAAACTTTGGTGCTTGATTATCTATTAATTTCTGCTGAACTTTTTTTTGGCCTCTCCAAAATTCTTTTCTTTGATTCAACTCATTAGTTCATTAGAAAATTTTTTAAATACCTTATTAAGCATTATCATTGTGTCTTCTCCACTGTTGGACATTTAAGTTCCACAAGACGTGTGTTTTCAATTCCATTTCCTTTCCTTTGTTTCTAAGTCTCCGCTGTTGCTTCCTTATTATTATTGTTTTTTTACTAGTTGGTAATAGGAGTTAAATTCAGTTTTATGAATTTTTACTAAGAAGGAATTTGAGATGAATAAAGTGAGCCATTTTTCTTTACAGTGTAATGTAGATTTTATTGAGCACCTATTTAGTGTAAAATATTTAAAACAAATGGAACTTATTTTGCGTCTTTAAATTTTAAAGACACATTCATTGCTTATATACATTCATGTTATTGACCAGTTGGGTTATTATTTTATGATATAGTCTTAAGTTTACTTTGTGAGAGAATCCATTACACTACCAAAATATTGCATGTAAAGAAGCAATAACACTATAAATCAGTTTATTCAAGTTCATTTCCATTATAACTTATTTCCTATATTCAGTTCTGTATATATATATTTTACTGTTTATTTATTTTTGAGAGAGAGAGAGAGAGAGAGAGAGAGAGAGAGAGAGAAAGCATGCATGAGGAGGAGAGAGAAAGGGAGACAGAGGATTGGAAGCAGGCTCTATACTAACAGCAGAGAGCCCCATGAGGGGCTCACAAGCCATGAGATCCTGACCTGAGCCGAAGTCCGATGTTTAACTGACTGAGCCACCCACACACCCCTGGTTCTGTATATTTTAAACATTTCTATTATTCAGACTTGAAAAATTATTTTAAGTCTCTTTCAGCCATCATTTCTAGGCTTTTAGTATTTACTTTAAATCTCAAACTCTTTTCAAATAGAACATAGCCATTTCTACTCGTTCACTCAGTTCTCATATGTAAATGATATTTGGTACAGTTAACTTAGGGGAAAATTATATTTATGGCAAAACGCTTTCTCTGATTTATAATTCCTTGTTTTGTAGTAGAGTCATTGGATTTCAGATGACTTGCTAGTTTTTATTTATCCTTATTTTTTTCCAAATATGATGCTATCTTTAATATGCTTGAACACTAATTTACTAGAAAAGTCCTGTTTCAGTGACCATTTCTTTTCATTTTAATTAAATCCTATAGCTTTTCTCCTAGACTAGTTTGACTAAGCTCTTTAATAAAAAAACACAGCAAACAAAACACTCGAGTGACTAGTTCTGTATTCTTTGTTATTGTTGTTGTTCTATTCATACATTGATATGCTGAGACCAAGATACCCACCTGGAAGAGTCTTGGAAATACTTAAAGGATATTTTAACCAGGATGGTAAGTCTTTTATGAAATATTCTGCTTTTCCAAATATTTTTGGATTCTTACTCATATAGTAGTCTGTTATGAATTTGCTGTGTTACTTCAATTAACCACCCATGCTTCTTGTATACTTATGGTGGATTTTGAAATTCAAATAGTCCTATTGGCTAAAAAAAAAATGCCCATAGGCCTCTATCAAAAATGTCTATTTACATTTCAGCTATACGTAGACATTAAGGATAAGATCTCAATGACGTCTTCACCTATTTAACCCATCCTTTCACCCACCTTAGCTCTGGTAACCAACAGTTTTTTTGAATCACTGAATTCTACCCCTGAAATTAATATTACACTGTATGTTAATTAACTGGAATTTAAATAAAATCTAAAAGAAAAAAAAGATTGGGATGGCTTCTGATGGGTAATAAGACTGCATGCCCAACCACTGTGCATCTTTTTAATCTTATTCCGTGGCACTTTCTTTCTGGCTCACCCGGTTTCAGCCACGCTAGCAGTCTTTTTGAATCCAAAAAGGCCAAATTCATTCCCCCTTTAGGTTCTTTGAACTTGCACTCTTCTCTCTTTAAAATTTGCTTGACTGGCTCCTCCTGTCCATTCAGGTCTCATCTTAAATGTCACTTTCCCAAGAGGACCCTGATACCTCATTCTGAATTATCTGCCATGATCTTTCACATTTTCCCCTTTTGTTTTCTTCACAGAACTTATTAATACTAGGAATTGTCTTGTTCTCCCTGCTAAAGTGTTGTATCCCTGATACTTAACCATGTGTCTGGCACAGAGTAGGTACTCCTCAATATAATATAGTTGTTACGATAATAGCTGGTATTCTATGGTTCCTGATAGTTCTGGAAGCATATTCACACCTTTTCATCATGATCTTCAATCTCATGAGAACCATACTAATCATCATGTGTAATAATGAAAGTTGTGTGTGAAAACAGCCTGATAGGATTTTTAAGACACCATCAACATTATGATGAAAAATACCATGTTCATTATAGCACTTCATCCTCTGCAAATACTTTTGTTGGGAATAAAAGTGATATGTGATGAAGGGAGCAGTGACCATAATAAACTTAGACTTTTCAATAAAAACTTTGTAAAAGCCAAAACTAAATGTTATGGCTAGTTTTTTTCAGTTGCGTGGGTTTAATGTTTATTTCTAGAAAATATTTTGTTTGCTTGATTCTTCTTCTTCCTGAATGGGTTACATCTCTTGGTGACACTTGATTAGGTAGGATGAAGCTTCTGGAATCCCATTAACGGTTTACAAATATGTTTGCCGTTTGTGTCAAGTCCTGAAATGAAAAATGTGAAATAATGTAAGAGTATGATAAAGTGTGACCATGACCAAAATTGACTCCAAAAACTTCATCTTCCATTCATTTTCCTTTTTGTGAGGAGGGGTGTTTCAGTTAGCTTTTGCTGCAGAGTAAACCACCCACAATGTTTGTGGCTTAAAACAACAATCATTTATGAGCTTGAAAGACCGTGGGTTGGCAATGCAGGCGGAGTGCAGCTGGGTAGGTCTTCTCCAGGTGGCTCCTGGGCTCACGTTCACAACTGCCATCCACTGGCAGATGGTTAGGGATGCGTTGGTACTGGGTGGCCTGCCTCCCACGTCTGGCTGTTGGCTGCAGTGATAGAGGCAGCTGTGCCGTATGTCTCTGGCTTCTAGCAGGCTGCCCACATTTCTTCACATGGTAGCAAGCACCATTGCACAAATACTAATTACTAAGTCTTTTCTTCTGTCACATTGGCTAATGTCCTATTGGCTGAAGTCTGTCACGTGGCCAAGACCAGATACCAAGTGGTAGAGTTGTATGTCCCACCTCTTAATGGAAGGAGCTTCAAGGTCACATTGTAGAGAGCTATATGTGTTGCCATGGGAGGAATCCTTGGTGGGTTTTTTGTGATTTACTAGATGGAGTTCCTAAAAGTCATCTTTTGAAATCAAAATCTCATAAAAGAAATTTTATCTTTTTTAATGTTTATTTTATTTTGTGTGTGTGTGTGTGTGTGAGAGAGAGAGAGAGAGAGAGAAAACGAAAGAACATTTGAGCAGGGGAGGGGCAGAAAGAGAGAGGGAGGGAGAGAAAGAATCCCAAGCAGGCTCTCTGCTGTCAGTGCAGAGCCCCACATGGGGCTTAAACTCACAAACCTTGAGATCATGACCTGAGCTGAAATCAAGTTGGATGCTTAACCAACTGAGCCATCCAAGTGTCCTAGATAAGAAAGTTTAAGTTGAGTTGCTGAATGCTTTTCTAGTTTCTTTTTTTTTTTTTTTTTTTACATTTTTATGTATTTTTGAGAGACAGAGCACAAGTTGGGGAGGGGCAGAGAGATAATGAGACACAGAATCCGAAGCAGGCTCCAGGCTCTGAGCTGTCAGCACAGAGCCTGATGCAGGACTCAAACTCACAAACTGGGAGATCATGACCTGAGCAGAAGTCGGACGTTCAACTGACTGAGCCACCCAGGTGCCCCTTTTCTAATTTCTTAGTCTTAATTACCAACTAAGTAGTAGTTCTCACATTTGATCTGTGTAGGGAATATCTTATATGCCCACTGATGTTCAGATTCTAGCATCCTTCCCTTACACCATTCTGATCCAGTATATTTGGGGGTGAGGTCCAAGAATCTTTCTTTAAGCTTACCAATCTATTGTGGTGTAGGAGATCTAGAAGGACCCTATCTTCCCAGGACAGAATAGAAATGATGTTTATTCTTATGTCTGGATGAGAAGTATGAGGCAATCTGTTAAAAGCTGTCATTTCTTTGAAATACATGTTTTATCTGAAAGAATTAAATCCTATAATAGTTTTCTTTAACACGTAGCAAAACTCAAGGTAAACTCTGCTAGTTAAATTCCTGTTTATTCATGTGATGAATTTTGTTTCATGTAAATAGACCTAACTAATGTGAAAGAAAGTAGATATAAAGAAATATAAAATGTTATTATAATTGATAATGCATGTTATGCAAAGTCAGCTTTTGTATGAAATACTTGTCTAAAAAGATCTTTCTCCCTGATTTTGGATTTTGTGGATTTAAAAAAAATGGAGCAGCTGCAAAGGGGAAAGCAAATTGCAGATTTTTTCCAAGGCCTATTTTTGCTATTTCTAAATAATAAATCAGGAAAGTTATATTTAAGCTCTAACTTTGGCTAAATATCTTATTTATGTGAAAACAATTGGAAAATAATAAAGTATTTCGTGCTGGTAATAACCTTGTATTTTACCTTGCACATTTGATTTATGTCAGTCAAATATAGATAAACCAAAGAAAAAAGAAAAGATAAGCCATCTTATAGAAAATAATCGCTCTCATTTTGTAATCCACTCATTGGAACACTACAAAAACAGTTTACCGAGGTGCAAAACATAAGATGTGTGCACAGTTCGCAAATAGCAAGACACAAATTTATGTGTAAAAACATTTGTTTTTGAATAATATTATCAAAGAGGCTTGGGTGACACATTGAGTTGAGTACCCTGTAGCTGTCTCTGCTTGTTTGATTATTGGGCTGGGACTCTGAATTTGTCTTTAATAAAATCCCAGAGGAAAGAATCTCTCTTCCTTGCAACCAGTTGAAGGAAATCGTAAGACTTCTGGAGAAGGGTTCTGCCTGTGGAGACTGACTTAATTAAACAGTTTTATTATCATCTTGTGAAAGAGTCTCCCTATGCTATTTGCCATTTCATTTTCTGAAAGCATGATGAAAATTGAAAATATTCGGTCTTATGTCCTGTGAAGATAGTATCAGTGTTTCCTAGGTCTCTTGGTAAATCATCTGCTCAGATGCTAGGTAGAAATTCTGAAGAATTCATTTATAATCCTGGTGCAAAGTCAATGCCTGCTTTATCTCACTGATTGTAGATTTTGCTTCCAGAATAAGATGGGACCACTTCTTTCCCCCTGTGTTTCATTCGGTAATCATTACCTTCGGAGTTATATCTTGAGCTACTTTTTATTTCCAGATGCGTGGGTTAAATGTGCTTCCTTTCAGGGAAGTCACTGTAAAGATGTGGATTAAGAAAGATGCTATTGGGTGCTTTGCTTATTTGTTAGTACAGAAGAAATTCAGAGTCCATGTGAGAAATAGCGGCTTCCTTGTTTAAGTAAAATTCTCCCATTGTGATACTTGAAAACAAGAGGTTTAATAAATAAGGTTTAAAACTTTTAATTTAAATATTTTAAATAAGAAGTTTACTTATATATAATATAACAGCTCTGAGAGCAACTGCTGACTCTTCAAAGACCTTTTCACTCATTCATTCAACCATCTCATCGTTACTGAAAACCTGCAATGTCCTAGGTAATAGGCTATGATTATTCACAAGGAATTCTGAAACAAAAACATTTCAATTTACATAACCACGTATTCCACCCTGCATTCAAGGGTTTATTCAGGAAGTTAAAATATTTGCTTTTGCGCATTCTCATGTTTTTTAATTTTTCTGAAAAATTTCAAAGCCCAACATTAAGTTCCATCCACTGTTGAAAACTTTTGCCGTGCAATTTCAACTGTAGGTACAATTTTAAAATGTTTTCTTTTGAAGCAGAGTGTCTCTGATTTATTTTTCCCCCAAGAAAATGTATACTTTTTATTATTACCTGGTGGGAAATTCAGTAACCTTAAAAGTATAGTTCTTGGGGATTATTCAGGCCTCAGTGACACCTTCAGCATGATGTTTATGTCCTACTTAGAGTCAGAGATTAGAACGCATAGGGGTCTTCAACAAAATTGACTTGAAACTCGTGCTTCACAGGTGGGTCAAGACATACAACTGTGAGAAGGTCAGGTTATCCACCTGGGTGTCTGAGCACCGGAATAACAGTGGCTTCTAATCATGCTATGTAGAAGTTAAACAATGGCAAGATTGCCCAAACTAACGATGGCTAATGTTGACACCAACAGTTTATGATTAGGCGTTGCAAATTAAGGCAGTCGATTTCTCAAGTAGCAACATGAATTACATATCACAGCTGAAAATCTATTTCAGTGTCTTTGGTTAAAATGAATATGCCTGATGGTCAGTTATCAGTTGTATGCCATTCAGTTAACATTGACAATGGTTTTGCAACCTGAGGGTCTCAGAGTAGAATGGCACCATAATGTGGAGATCAGCTGTTTTCTTATGGGCTTGTTTGCATTAGAGAAGCTCTATGAGCCTGACCCAAATTTAGATTAAAGCAGAAAAACCTTTCATGATCACTGAAACCCACTGAAATGTCAGTGAACTTAGAGAAATCCAATTATGATGCAAATGTGAAATTATCGGCACAACAAAATAAAGCATCTGAACCTTTCCGAAGCCCATTCCAGTTCTAAAGTTGCATTAGATTAAGATAATAACTTGACTTTATGAATTAAAATGAAAGAGGAATATAGAATTAGGTGCTACTCTGGTGGTAATTTGTTTCTCTTGATCAGCTGAAGTCCGTGCCGAGGACTGGGATGGTTTTATATGGCCCTAAATGCTTCCCCGAATGTGTGTCGATCCATTTGGCTCCTTTCCAAAAAGTGTTCTCTGGCTGTAGATAAAGTAGTTCTGTGTGTGATCAACAAATATAAGAAATCAAGGTTTCCTCTGGGTGTGTGTGTGTATGTATACAATTTAAAGTCATTTAAAATGCTTTCTTGGGGACCGGCAGAAGATGGCGGCATAGGAGGACGCTGGGCTCACCGCGCGTCCTGATGATCACTTAGATTCCACCTACACCTGCCTAAATAACCCAGAAAACCATCAGAAGACTAGCAGAACGGAGTCTCCGGAGCCAAGCGCAGACGAGAGGCCCACAGAAGAGGATGACATGATACTATGCATGGAAAATCCGATAGACTCCACCAAAAGTCTGCTAGAACAGATACATGAATTCAGCAAAGTTGCAGGATACAAAATCAATGTGCAGAAATCAGTTGGATTCTGATACACTAACAATGAAGCAACAGAAAGACAATAAAGAAACTGATCCCATTCACAAGAAGCATAAAATACCTAGGAATAAATCTAAGCAAAGATGTAAAAGATCTGTATGCTGAAAACTATAGAAAGCTTATGAAGGTAATTGAAGAAGATATAAAAAAATGGAAAGACATTCCCTGCTCATGGATTGGAAGAATAAATATTGTCAAAATGTCAATACTACCCAAAGCTATCTACACATTCAATGCAATCCCAATCAAAATTGCACCAGCATTCTTCTCGAAACTAGAACAAGCAATCCTAAAATTCATATGGAACCACAAAAGGCCCCGAATAGCCAAAGTAATTTTGAAGAAGAAGACCAAAGCAGGAGGCATCACCATCCCAGACTTTAGCCTCTACTACAAAGCTGTCATCATCAAGACAGCATGGTATTGGCACAAAAACAGACACACAGACCAGTGGAATAGAATACAAACCCCAGAACTAGACCCACAAACGTATGGCCAACTCATCTTTGACAAAGCAGGAAAGAACATCCAATGGAAAAAAGACAGTCTCTTTAACAAATGGTGCTGGGAGAACTGGACAGCAACACGGAGAAGGTTGAAACTAGACCACTTTCTCACACCATTCACAAAAATAAACTCAAAATGGATAAAGGACCTGAATGTGAGACAGGAAACCATCAAAACCCTAGAGGAGAAAGCAGGAAAAGACCTCTCTGACCTCAGCTGTAGCAATCTCTTACTTGACACATCCCCAAAGGCAAGGGAATTAAAAGCAAAAATGAATTACTGGGACCTCGTGAAGATAAAAAGCTTCTGCACAGCAAAGGAAACAACCAACAAAACTAAAAGGCAACCAATGGAATGGGAAAAGATATTTGCAAATGACATATCGGACAAAGGGCTAGTATCTGAAATCTATAAAGAGCTCACCAAACTCCACACCCGAAAAACAAATAACCCAGTGAAGAAATGGGCAGAAAACATGAATAGACACTTCTCTAAAGAAGACATCCAGATGGCCAACAGGCACATGAAAAGATGCTCAACGTCGCTCCTCATCAGGGAAATACAAATCAAAACCACACTCAGATATCACCTCACACCAGTCAGAGTGGCCAAAATGAACAAATCAGGAGACCATAGATGCTGGAGAGGATGTGGAGAAACAGGAACCCTCTTGCACCGTTGGTGGGAATGCAAATTGGTGCAGCCACTCTGGAAAACAGTGTGGAGGTTCCTCAGAAAATGAAAAATAGACCTACCCTATGACCCAGCAATAGCACTGCTAGGAATTTACCCAAGGGATACAGGAGTACTGATGCATAGGGGCACTTGTACCCCAATGTTTATAGCAGCGCTCTCAACAATAGCCAAATTATGGAAAGAGCCTAAATGTCCATCAACTGATGAATGGATAAAGAAATTGTGGTTTATATACACAATGGAGTACTACGTGGCAATGAGAAAGAACGAAATATGGCCCTTTGTAGCAATGTGGATGGAACTGGAGAGTGTGATGCTAAGTGAAATAAGCCATACAGAGAAAGACAGATACCATATGTTTTCACTCTTAGGTGGATCCTGAGAAACTTAACAGAAACCCATGGGGGAGGGGAAGGAA